>NC_090444.1:478324419-478624419 GCF_031143425.1 Pleurodeles waltl
AGGCCAGAAGTGACTATGTTCTGCTCTGCATCCAAACGTAACTATAACATTCGTACCAAACATTTTGTTAGTCTAACTCTGTGAATTAATTGCATGGAGAGACCATTGCAAAGACAATTGCTCTCTCTCTCTTCCATCCCATTATGGAATAGAAGAGAGAGAGAGAGCGAGACAGAGATAGAGAGAGAGGGGGGGAGAGAGAGAGAGAGAGAGAGAGAGAGAGAAAGAGAGAGAGAGAGCGAGAGAGAGAAACAGGACCGCGAGGGAGCCTGAAGACCCCCACAGTTCTAGCCATCCCCCCACATACTGTGGGATTCGGCATTGCTCCCACAAGCAGGAAGCTGCTTTACATAAGCAAACAGCTATGTCCTAGGATTGGGCACCCCGGGAGATAGCAGAGCCTGCCCTGGGGTTTGGGGGCCCCAGAGCCATCATTGGCTCCTCGAGGGAAGCTGCGTGGCCCCCCTCAAATAAGTATTGTCCCACGGAGGTGGTGGTCCACGGGGCTCGGGGGTCTGAAACAGACCTTCTCATTCTTTTGTTGAAGCCCCAGGTGGGTGGTGGTCCCCAGGGCTGCGGGAGGGGGATGCACGGCCCGCACATCACATTTCATTAAAGCCCTGGGGAGGTGGTGGTCCGGGGAGCTGTGGAGTGTGCACGCAGCCCCCCACACCACATTACATTAAGGTCCCGGGGAGGGGGCGGTTCCTGTTGGGGAGCCACGCAGCTCCCCGTATCGAATTACAATCAAGCCGCCCTGGAGAGGTGGCAGTGCCCAGGGCTGCAGGGGAGCCATGCAGCCCCCGCACAGAATTACAATCAAGTCCCGAGGAGGTGGTGGTCCACGGGACTGTGGGGGGGGTCACGCAGTCCTAGGCGTATACTCAAAAATGCCCCAGGGAGGTGGCAGTCCCTGGGGGTCTGCAGATTCCTCCCTATATTAGTTAAGGCATTTGCCCTGGGGAGGCTGTGGTCCCCAAGGAGCGGGGGTCCCGTGGCACCCCCTGCATGCAATATGAACAAAGCCCCGGAGAGGTGGCGGTCTCCAGGACAAAAATAAACCCCAGAAGGGGGTCTCGTGTACCCCCCTTATATTTTCTAGGGCCCCAGGACCTGGCACATCTGTTGGATTATTAAAAAACAACCGCAGGAGACCACGCTTGTTTTTTAAAAATTATTATTACTGTGAATTTGCAACTACATCACAGTGTTTATTTCCCTTGGGGAGGTCCCTCTGGGACCCCAGCACCAGAGCTAAGGGGTCAGGGTGTCTCTACATTGGCCCCTTTTCCTTTTTATTTGCTTTTTTTGTTGGGACTCGGCAGTAAGCAAGTCCCAAGATGGCTGCAAACACTTCCTGGTTGAAGTCTTGGCAGCCAATCAGAGCTGTGCATTTCCCTGCATGAGATCATCTTTATTTATGAATTCATTGCGAAGGAACCCTAGCCCTGGGTATACAAATGTATTTTTCTCTTTAATATCTCAAAAACTACTCAACGGATTTACACCAAATAAGAGACAGCTTAATCTGCATACCGAAAGCTAGCTTTCTGCCACATTTAGTGTAATTCTGTCCAGCGGGTCGGGTTGTAGTCATGTTCAAGGGTCCTATGACTATTACCATCAGAAACGCATGTTTTCTTACCCTCCATTTTTCTCGGCCTCTGCTTGACGGATCACCCGGAAACTTTGCGTGCACAACAAGAATCCTTAGGGCACTTTTTAAAGAAACTTTGGTGAAGATTTGTCAAATGATGCCAAAGATATAGGCAAGTCAAAAATTATTTTTGAATGGAAACATGGTCCTAACTATAACTACCTAGTGACGACTGCCCTCGCCATGCACGGTTTTATTGTCAAACATTTTACTGCAAATATTTCAGTGTTATTATCAATGATGTTATGAAAGATGGCTTGATTGCGGTAAATTGTGGGGTAACCAGCAGTGCATAGCGAGGACGTGAGTTATAGTTACCTTAGGGCACAACCTATAGTTACATGAGGTAACTCTAACTATAACTGGTGAATTTCTATGGTTTGGTACATTTAAAATGTAAGCCTAACTATAATGTCCCTGTAATCTTTGTGTTTTTTTAAGTGAATTTCTATGGTTTTTTTTAATTCAATTTCCTAACTATAACATCCCTGTAACCTTTGTTTTTTTCAGTGAATTTCTGTTTTTTTAAATGTTAAATAACGTATAGTAATATTAATTGCTATACTTCAATCCAACAACCACCGCGCATGGCCTTTGGTTGTGTGTGGCAGCAGTTGGCCTCTGGGCTGAACACCCAACCGTGCACAAACTTCACCAATGGGCAGGGGAGGTTGCCCCCAAGACCTGGACTGCAGCAAGACCCTACGGCCTACACCCCCTAACCACCCAAGCCGATGCTGGGCACAGCCCCTTCGCCGTGTGCAGGTGGAGTTAGCCGGAGCTGCTCTGGATGTGAGAATAGGTGTGAGAGGGTGTATCTGGGGGTTAGGGTGGCTGTCAGATTGTATGTCTGGGTGTGAGAGTGGGTACATTAGTGTTTTAGAGGGTGCATCAGTGTGTGCGCAGGTCTGTGAGTAGGTGCATTAGGGTGACAGTGGGTCTGTGAGTGGGTGCTTGGATGACCTCTCCTGCATACTAAAAGAGCCCTGGGGAGGTGGCAGTCCCCAGGGCAAAATAAGCCCGTGGAGGTGGTGGTGCCTGGGGCATCCTGAAGGGGCCAGGAGCCCCCCGATTAAAAAAAAAAAAAAAAGTCCCTGGGTCGTGGCTCATCCTGGGGCATTAAACTAACGAAGCGTGGGAGTCCATGCTTTTTTTTTTTTTTTAAATTTTCAAGCGGATTCGTGGATCCACCGCATCTCCGCTCGTAAAATAAGAAAAAATACTTTTTAGCCCTGGGGGGTCCCTTTGGGACCTCACCACCACAGCTAAGGGGTCAGTGTGTTCATACCCCGGCCCTTTTTCTTTTTTTCTTACTTTTATTTTGGGACTTGGCTAAAGCCGAGTCCCAAGAAGGCTGACAACACTTCAACAGCTTCTTTCGTGTCCCTAGATATACAAATTTATTTTTCCCTTAATTTCCCCCAAACTACTGATTGGATATACACCAAAAAAAAAGCCCTTTTTCTGGACCAGAACCTAGCGTCCTGATAAATTTGGTGTAATTCAATCAAAGAGTTTTTACGCTATTACTGTTCAAAATGAATGGGGAAAATGTGTTTTGGGGCCCCCCTTTAGTTACCTTAGGGCCCGAGTTATAGTTACTTGAAATAACTCTAACTATAACTGCTGAATTTCAAAGGTTTTGTACATTTGAAATGTGAGCCGAACTATAATATCCCTGTAACCTTTGTTTTTTTAGTGAATATACAGGGAGTGCAGAATTATTAGGCAAGTTGTATTTTTGAGGATTAATTTTATTATTGAACAACAACCATGTTCTCAATGAACCCAAAAAACTCATTAATATCAAAACTGAATATTTTTGGAAGTAGTTTTTAGTTTGTTTTTAGTTTTAGCTATGTTAGGGGGATATCTGTGTGTGCAGGTGACTATCACTGTGCATAATTATTAGGCAACTTAACAAAAAAATATATATACCCATTTCAATTATTTATCATTACCAGTGAAACCAATATAACATCTCAACATTCACAAATATACATTTCTGACATTCAAAAACAAAACAAAAACAAATCAGTGACCAATATAGCCACCTTTCTTTGCAAGGACACTCAAAAGCCTGACATCCATGGATTCTGTCAGTGTTTTGATCTGTTCACCATCAACATTGCGTGCAGCAGCAACCACAGCCTCCCAGAGACTGTTCAGAGAGGTGTGCTGTTTTCCCTCCTTGTAAATCTCACATTTGATGATGGACCACAGGTTCTCAATGGGGTTCAGATCAGGTGAACAAGGAGGCCATGTCATTAGATTTCCTTCTTTTATACCCTTTCTTGCCAGCCACGCTGTGGAGTACTTGGACGCGTGTGATGGAGCATTGTCCTGCATGAAAATCATGTTTTTCTTGAAGGATGCAGACTTCTTCCTGTACCACTGCTTGAAGAAGGTGTCTTCCAGGAACTGGCAGTAGGACTGGGAGTTGAGCTTGACTCCATCCTCAACCCGAAAAGGCCCCACAAGCTCATCTTGGATGATACCAGCCCAAACCAGTACTCCACCTCCACCTTGCTGGCGTCTGAGTCGGACTGGAGCTCTCTGCCCTTTACCAATCCAGCCACGGGCCTATCCATCTGGCCCATCAAGACTCACTCTCATTTCATCAGTCCATAAAACCTTAGAAAAATCAGTCTTGAGATATTTCTTGGCCCAGTCTTGACGTTTCAGCTTGTGTGTCTTGTTCAGTGGTGGTCGTCTTTCAGCCTTTCTTACCTTGGCCATGTCTCTGAGTATTGCACACCTTGTGCTTTTGGGCACTCCAGTGATGTTGCAGCTCTGAAATATGGCCAAACTGGTGGCAAGTGGCATCGTGGCAGCTGCACGCTTGACTTTTCTCAGTTCATGGGCAGTTATTTTGCGCCTTGGTTTTTCCACACGCTTCTTGCGACCCTGTTGACTATTTTGAATAAAACGCTTGATTGTTCGATGATCACGCTTCAGAAGCTTTGCAATTTTAAGAGTGCTGCATCCCTCTGCAAGATATCTCACTATTTTTTACTTTTCTGAGCCTGTCAAGTCCTTCTTTTGACCCATTTTGCCAAAGGAAAGGAATTTGCCTAATAATTATGCACACCTGATATAGGGTGTTGATGTCATTAGACCACACCCCTTCTCATTACAGAGATGCACATCACCTAATATGCTTAATTGGTAGTAGGCTTTCAAGCCTATACAGCTTGGAGTAAGACAACATGCATAAAGAGGATGATGTGGTCAAAATACTCATTTGCCTAATAATTCTGCACTCCCTGTATATGTATGTATAGATAGATAGATAGATAGATAGATAGATAGATAGATAGATAGATAGATAGATAGATAGATAGCTCAAGTTATCAGTAAATTCCAAGATGACAATATGGTGTAAATATGTCCAGTCTAGAAAGTTTGTCTGATTGTTTTAAATGTAAGCCCATTGAACAGATGAGGGAGTAGCAACAGGGGTATAGGATTTTGTGGCAGTACAGAAATGGCCCCTGTAGAGAAATATTCAGGTGATTTACATACCTTTTGAGCATTCCTAGCCCATGGTAACTTCAATTTCCTTGCTCGTCTACAAGCAGTTACAACTGATCAAGCTCATTTATTATGTGGTATTTATCATGGAATCATTGGCCTGAGTTACCCTACTGATCCTTAATCAACATTGTTGCTTTTAGAATTGTAGCTCATTTCTGGAAGATTTCTAACCCATATTTAGTAAGAGCTAAGGCAAACAGGATGCTCATATGGGGTTATTAGCCATCCAACAGGACCCAAGAGATTTGGTTTTGCATATCAGTATGTTTAAACAATTGGCGTAGGTCACCTGGATGGACAAGATAGTGGCTGCTGCCTTCTGACATGCTCTTCCAGGAGAGACAAAATATTTACTGTTGTTGACAGTAAATCGACCTAAATCTCTGAATGACTTGATCAATTTAGTAATGTAGATTGAGTAACAACAGAAATGTTGTCATTTGGATAGATGAAGAATGTGTCAAGTTTTTCAGACTAATTCCAAAGTCTTTAGTCCAGTGTATCCTCCTTGGGCTTCTGTGGAGGAACCCTTGCAGTTTGGTGAAAGAGTAGATATCTGATGAGAAGCAGGGAAGAAGACAAGTAGCATTATGTCTGTATTGTGGGGAAGCCAACTACTTTTTAGGTACCTCCCCAAAGAAGCTAGAAAACTCTTGGGCATGCCTGTGAATAGCAAACCCAAGTCAAGCCCCCTAGCACTGATAAGCAGGTTGCCTCTACTAAAACTCATTATTTTGGAGCAGTGGAATTAATTAAATAATCAGGCCTGTTAAATGTATGAGCCATACTTGATTGTGGAGCATGTGGTTACTTTATGGATACAGCAATTCAACAAGCTAAGAAGATTCTATGTGACAAGTAAGCAGAGCCTGAAGACATTGTCAGGTGAAGGGTACCGCTTTAACATCACAAAGGTGAAGTCGTAAACTGTTCCTTTGGGGATGTTCCACTAAAACCGGACATCTTGAAACCATAATTTCTTATCTGATTTCAGCTCCTGCTTTCGTGGTGACCTGGGAAACAAATTGGCTGCGGAATAATAGCCCTCAGATTAACCCTGATAGTGCTAGTATTAATTTCACAGACACATTTTATGAAATTCTTTGTTACCCAAAAAAGGGTCTGCTCAAAGACCAACCTCTATCATGGTTGAGAGTGACCCTAGACTCGAATCTTTTAGAAGTTCCTGAGTCTTATACAGAGAATGAAGTTGCTTTCATCAAGGAAGGATCAGATGTGTTAACTCCACACCAACCCTTTGATTGTACCATCGACTTACAGCCAGAGGCAACAGTTCCTCATGGACACATTTACCTATTAAATCCCACAGAAGATCAGATACTGAAGGAATATCTTGTTGACAATTCCAAGAAGGGATTTATCCATCATTTCACTTCTCCTGCAGGATCTCCGGTTTTTTTAATCCTGAAAATTGAAAGAGATTACCAGCCTTGCATAGACTACCTTAAATTAAATCAGATCACCATAAGAAATATATACCCATTGCCTCTGAGTTCAGTTTTGCTCAATAAGCTGCAAGGAGCAAAGTTTTTCACAAAACTTGGGCTGAGAGGAGCATATAATCTAGTCCGCATCTGAGAAGGAGATGAATGGAAAACCATTTTTAACTCTTCTTATGGGCATTATATTTAGTGATGCCCTTTGGCCTGTGAGATGCCCTGGCTTTATAACATTTTATTAATGTTATTTTTCATTATTTAAAAGACTCCTTTGTAAACATCTATTTGGATGACATACTCTTCTCCAACTCTCTTGAGTAAAATTTGATTCATAGGGAAACAGTATATGAACATGTCTGGTCTAATTATTTGAATGCTAAGGGAGAAAAATATATATATCTGAAAGCAAAGAAATTACGCTTCTGGGATTCCATGTTTCTTACAAAAGTATCCACAATGATAATGACAAGGTTAAAGCTGTCAGGGACTGTCCTGTCCCTGCCACAGGCAAAAAAAAATAGTGCTTAGACTTTGCAAATTCTGCCAGAAGTTTCCTGGATGGTCCTCCATATTACTAAACTCACACAGAAGGGTGTTTCAGTAATCGGGGTATTGACCAGGAAAAATATTTTTTACAAATACACCCTGACCACACCTTACCCTTTATCATCGAAACAGTTGTTTCTTATATGGGTCTAGAGCAATTTTGTCACTGAGACATCCGAAGACTCAAAAGCTTCATCCAGTGGCTTATCTTTCCAGCACATTTAATTCAGCAGAAATAAACTACAATATTTATGAGCACTGGATGTTGGCCATTCAGAAAACTCCTGTCATTGGAGAAATTTTTTGGAGCAGCTCTCCACATCACATTCTGGAATGATCATACAAATCTTGGACACCTCAAATCAATGATATGTATGAAACCTCAAAACCTCAACATGCCTGCTGTTCTCTCTTCTTTTCATGGTTACAGTCTAATATATCATATTGTCCTGGTATACACCATGGGAAATTGTATGCACTATCTAGGACTTCAGATTAGACCATCCCAGTAGCAGAACTCCCTTCCATTCATCTGTTAAAAGGGAGCCCCTTCAAGAGGAAGTTGGTGCACTTTTATCAGAAACTCAGTACTAACAGAGATCGGTTCCTAGGAAAGAACAGATTCAAGAACAAAGAGAAAATATCACCATAGTTATTTAATACATGATGGGACACTTTTTTACCAGATGTTGAAACCCAGCAAACCATTCTACAATGACGTCATGACAATCCAAAATCGGGTCGTCTCTGATATTGTAGGACTCAAGAATCAGTCCAGAAACATTTTTGGTTGCCCAAGATCAATCAAGTCTTGAATACTTGTGTGACACTGTAGAATCTCTGATTAGGCCACTAATGTGCACAGTAAGACAGCAGGACTATTACGTCCATGTGTTGCCCAATCCAGCTCTGGACACAAATATCTATTGAATTTGTTGTGGGACTTCTAGTATCTGAGGGAAGAATAATTATTCTGACCAAAGCTGCTCAATTTATTCCTTGAAGCAATCTTCACACTGTCTCTGAACTGGCATTTTTATTCTTCAGTGAAATTTGTAGGTTATATGGATTATCTGCGATCATCATCAAAGATAGAGAGTCCCAGTTTATTGCTCATTTTGGAAGGAATTAATCGGGAGGTTAGGGGTGTGTTCATCCATTAGTTACAATACACACACAGATGATCAGACAGAGATTAAATTAATTAGTAGAAAAATGTTAAGGTTTTATCTCATGCAGCATCCACCAGAGTGGGTACTGTGGTTACCATTGGCTGAGTTTGTGCACAATAATCATTGCACTTGGCCTTAGGGTACTTACCATATTGCTTTTATGACTTTCACCTTCATATTTGGCCTGAGTTCAGGCCCCCTCAAAGACTCCGCAGTGCAGTCTCCATTGAATAACCCTCATATGACCCAGAGGATTTTTTTACAACAGCTATGGAAATCAAAAGTAGCCTTTATAAAATGTGCAGATTACCAGCAACAACATCACCCAAGCATACTGTAGAGACCTAGTTTGTTTTTTGTCTAAAAATCTTTTTACCCCAGGGCTCCATCCCAAGTTCAGTTTTCATTTTGTATGCCCCTTTAAGATCATGGGATTGGCTGGCTCCAGAGGCATCAGAGTAGCACTTCCTTCCCACTGGTGTATTCACCCAGTGGTTCATGTCTCCTTGGTACAAAAGGCTCACACATCAGCCACTACACTACTACCCCAATAATGACTGACGGATCTCCTGAATATCAAGTGGAGGAATTGTTAGGTTCCAGAGAAGTTAATTGCCAGTTACACTATTTGGAGGCATAGAAGGGCTATGACACTTCAGAATGATCCTGGCACCTGCTTCATTTGTAAAAATCCCTAGGTTGGTCAAAGCATTTTATAAGACGTCCTGAGAAACAGGCCTTCAAGAATATGGGCAAGTGCCTGTGGGGGAGGTAGTCTCAATGAATTGCTCCCAGACTTAGGGGGTTATTCCAACTTTGGAGGAGGTGGTAATCCGTCCCAAATGTGACGGATTTACCACCAGCCGTATTACGAGTTCCATAGGATATAATGGACTCGTAATACGGCTGGTGGTATATCCGTCACTTTACCGTCACTTTTGGGACGGATTACCACTTCCTCCAAAGTTGGAATAACCCCCTTAGTGTTCTCCAGGGATCAGGCCTACAGAAATACATTCCCAGGTAGTTAGAGCATTGTCTTCCAAAAGCCCTAACAATTTACAGCAGTGTCTTGAACATACAAATGCCTTGAAGCTCTGGAAAATGGGTAGATGGAAACTGTGAAGGCCCTTTACAGCTAAGGCTGCGAAGATCAGGCTTTCGGGGTCAGCTATTGGTTCCACTTATGGGCTACAAGAGGCAGTGGTATTCAAAAGGAGAGCATACATGGAGTACTGTGCTTGGGAACAGCAACTGTTTGGCTTTATCAGCTTTTAACTCAGTTCACACCCATTTGGCTTTCCCTCTTGTTTTTGTGTTTTGCTATCCCACTGATCCCTCAGTAGTTAGGTTCCTGTTATCAGGGCTTTACCAGTTTTCCCACTTACCTTTGTCCCTGCAGTCCTTTATTACTTACCAGTTGGTGTTCCTCTATAGTTGGTTCTCTCTTAGCAACACACCTACAACCAAAGCTCCTCTGGAGCAACACTCTCTTCCCTTTCGGTTTTCTAATAGTATTGAAGTAGCCATAGGCTGAGTTACAGAGTTTTCCTACTTTATCTCTGTAAGCATATATACAGGCCTGGCCTTTTGAATGTTGCACCCTTGCTAAAGACTTGTTTCTTATCTGTTATGTGTTTTTGCTATAGAAACCCAAAGGTCTGGTGAGACTTTGCGAATTTCCGAGAAGTGCTGAACCCCTTTACCACTACAACCTCACCTTCATTCTCTTTCTCTCTCTTTTTTCTGACCCGTCTTTTCCCCAGGGTAGCGTTTTCTTCAGGGGTGTTAATTATTACACTGAGAGGGCACAGTCTATAGAAGAGTGGTGGATTTTCTCAGCTCCCAAGAAAGCACAGCCAGTCTTGCATTCTGACATGAGAGACATCTGACTGTTCTCCTTTTCTCCAAAAAGGGGCACATTTCCTTTTGGGCTGGCTAAGGGGATCTACTAGGTGTGAGTTACTCCGGCAAAAAGGATTCCCACAGTTTTCCACATAATCAACCACATACCAGGTGATAACACATTATTCATCGAACACCTGATGGAACACATAGCTGAGAGATTGAACTCACCTGCAAGAACATCTTCCTAGGTAACTTCAATCTGCATTGGGGAGACAATATTGACTCTGATGCCTTACAGTTTGTATTTTTCTGAAGAATAATAATCTCACTCATCTTTGATGAATACCCACCACTGGGAAAGGTTCAACCCTTGACCTTCTAATCTCCAAAGCTGAATATATAAAAAGTATAAAAACATTCTGGTGGACTCGTCAGAACACTTTATAGTTCCTCTCCTTTCTTCGAACAGGGAGTACCCTAAGTATCTATTCTTTCTCAAACACTCTTCAATATATACGTGGAACCCTTATGTTCCCTTCTTAACCATTCAGACATGTCCTTCCACCAACAAAAGGCAGCTCCAATTAAGAATTACCTTAAACAAAACACTCTAAAAATGTTATTCTTGTCCATCTCAATCCCCCTCCTGAGATTATCCACCCTAGTTTAAGCTTGGCTAGATACAAAAAACATTCTAGACTGCAAGCCAACACTTGTGGAGAGTGCTAAATCTTTAGGCTTTCTCATTGCTAAAATCTCAATCTACAGGCTCACTTCGATGCACTACCAAAAAGTGCTTACCACCTAAGCAGACTCCTGAGAGGCATGAAATCTACCATTCCAGATAAGAACCACAAATTCATGGATCAAGCACCACTGCCCTTAAGAATTAACTAATGTATCTCCCCATGTCCGGAATTCCATAAATCCACCTCGCTCCTTTGAAAGTAGCCAAAAATGAGGTGGTGCACCTGATATCCGGAGGGACAGATTAGATCCTATCTCATCAAAACTGGCTTCCTAATGGAACGAGAAGTCTATTCAAGTTAGCTTGCATTATTGATAAGGCCTTACATTAGAATTTACTTAGAAATCTAACAGAAAAACTGATCATCTCAGGTGGATCATGTGCACTCTGGAGTGCAGACTCTCTCCACCTGGAAATGTAAGACTTCAGGTAAGCAAGAAGTCTCAACGAAGCTTTCATATCGAGTTTTACCCCTGTACTGAGAGCATTGCCAAGAATGTTCCACAGGCGTTCATGAAGGGAAGCAGTGCTCCATGCGCTGCTAAGCAGTGTATCCCCGGTTGCCATGCCTAGAACATGGCTCAGCATCCATGCTACCTTGACTACAAACTCTAGGTCTCCCAGAGTGGTGTCAGAGGACTGCTTGGAGTGCCAGGCATGAATGACGGTGATAGTATTCTGGAATTCAGCATTCTTCATTTATGAAGCGAAAGCCATCTTTTCCTGAAAACTCTTTCTCTGGATGGGTATCTTACCACTGGATATTATTCAAGGTTCCCAATCCAAGATGAACAATAGCATTTTTGTGATGTCCGTTTCTTTTTAATCATATTTAAGGAGTCAATGCCAAATGGAGAATGAACCACAACACATTGTTCCCTTATTTTTTGCCGCATCTTTTGCTGTCTTGCTACTATTTTTGTCTATGATTTGGCTTTTATCAGCTAGTTTGATCTTCTTCTGGGATCTATGCTTGGAATTAATGTTTGGATATTCACTTCTTCTTAAATGTTTAGGTGGAGTTTTGTGCATTACTGTTTACCCCAGTGTTTAGTTTCGCCATCAACCGAGCGGTATAAAATTGCCTAGGAGTTGTAGTTTCTTTCCCCTCTGTGGGGTTTCCTCCCAAGTGGGACCCCCTTAAAGAGACACAAGACACCTTTCACATTTACTATTTTATATAGGCTAGCACTAAGGCTACTGAAAGAAGTTGTCTTTCCCTTGGCCAATCAAGAATGGGACTCAACAGACATTCCTAGCGTTCATTCCTAACAGAGAGTGGTGCTGCAATCTCAAACGCAACTCCACCTTTAATTAAGCCGATTACTTATTTTAACTCATTCAAACGAGAGCTCAAAATGTTATTGGTTCAATGCCATTTGTGCCTGGAAATTGCTGTAATGGGATCCTCTTACTAAACAATTTTAAACTCTTGATGTCTTTCAATATTTTTCCTATTATGAAATCATGACCTTATGTACTCAAATGTCTATCCCTCCCGTCTGTGTCTGTAAAGTGCTCTGCTACCTTGGTAGATCTGGCTCGCACTATATAAAACTACAAATAAGTAAATAAATAATAATATGAGCCATGTCCATTGTTGTGACCTGGAGTAGTCCCCCCATAGCACGGACACTGATGCTTCATTGGGAAAAATGAGGCCTCTCCTTATTCAGTTGTAGCTTAGTAACAGCCTGTGGTACTGGAGGGCTGTACTGCACACTCTCTGGACGTCTGACACTGGCAAAACAAATAGGTCCGGCTATAATGTGCTAACTCTCGGAAACAACATTCCTTTGAGAATTAGGGCATTTCCTGTTGGCCTCGCCAATGCTTGTTTTAACTGTCGTTCTACCACCGCAAAGACAAAAGAGGTAGTTAACTTGCAAGACTATGCGCTTTACCTGTTTTTCCTGTTTTCAATTTGTCTGCTACAGAGACTGTTAATAACTTTTTAAAAGGTTGATTTATCCCTTTAAGCGTGGATGCATTTCCTGAATTGCAAAAATGGACTAATTTATCACAGACCATTTGTCTTTAAACCACTAGAAGAGCTCTGGTTAGAGAGCATACGCTCAGTGCCTATTTTAAATATTCTGACACATTTCCAAACATTAAGTACGTTTTATAATCTTACATTTCAGTCTTGTACCCATGGGAAGCGAAAACATTTTTCTAAGCGTAGGGGAAATGTATTTAGGATCTGGCTGAGACAGAAACGAGGCCTGTGCATCAAAAAGGGCTCCTCCTATTTGTGAATTGGATAGTACGAAAGTGACCTACATTTTTAAATCAAGGAATTCTGATTTTTTGTAAAATATGGGGCCTGGGTGCTCAGTGAAGGGGTGGGTGCTGCAGGCATTTGTACCTGCTGCAAGCAATGTTTTTGATTATAGGGAAATAGAGCAGTGAAATTCACTATGGGCCAGATATATAATTTTACCAAATAGTGATTACCTAATTGCGATTATCTGTGAATTGCAATTACGTAATCGCTATTTGTATGTATGAAGCTCCAGGAGTTTCATTTAGCGATTCCCAGTGGCTCGCAAATCGTCCTACCTCAATAATATTCATGAGGTAGTTCGCAATTTGGGACCCATTGTGAATGGCTATAATCACAGGGGTGGTGGCCTGCTGGGCTCAGCAGACCACCATGTCTGTGATTGCTTTTAAATGAAGCATTTTCTTTTTAAATGCAGCTCGTTTTCCTTAAAGTAAAACTGGATGTGTTTAATAAAAGAAAAATGAAACGTTCGTGGGACCATTGTCTGCTCTTAAAAAATGTTTTTGCATGCATTCACAAAGGGGAAGGCTTCCCGTTTGCGAAGGGGTTACCACTTACTTGAAGTAGGTGGTAAAATGCAAATGTTTTGTGACTGCAAAACATTCCTATATACCGCTGCAATTCAGTATTAGGAGGGGACGCCCTTGACATGCCCCTTCCTAATACCGAATCGGTATGTAGTCGCAAATCCAATTTGCGCTTTGGTAACAAGTTACCGAATCGCAAATTGGAATCAATTCATAGCAACATGCATTTTTGTGCTCGCAAATGACACGATTGGGCCGTTTGCGATTGCAAAAATGCATAATACATCTGGCCCTATATTACTTCCCTATCAAAAGACTTACAAACATTTACATATCCTTTCTCTTTTGCCCACAAAGTCTTATTGGTTTGTGGACGCCACCATCTATAAGCTCATGGCATCTTTAATGTAATTCATTTTCTGCTTCACTTCTTCCTAGTCCTACTTTTCCATGTCTACTGTTCTTCACAGTGCTGTAGGTGATAGCATAATCCTACTATGGTTGGAAAATGGAATCAACAGGTTACAGGCAGTGCTTTCAAGAAGCCACATTAACCTTCCAAGATGTTAGTATAATTTTTAAAACTTGGGAGAAAAAGATTACACACAGATCTCCTTAACTACTCCATTAACAAACTGAGAAATATATTGGAAGCCTTATCCCCAGGGTTACTTGACAGATAAAATATAGTCAAGTGTTCTCAACAGATAAAATATAGTCAAGTGCTCTCAAGACAGAAGAAACACAATTACTATTGTGACATACTCTATTGCATTGCAGTTTTGAAAAACATTATTGTTCTCTGAAGGTTGATATGCATGATTCCCATGTCTCCCGTTGGTTCCCTTACTATTTTTAAGTGTAGTGAGATGTTGGTTGCAATTGCAGTTTGGTTGTAGTTTGTGTGAATACATGAGTGAAACGGGTACGACTTTACATTTTTAGTATACTAGTTTGGGCAATTGTGGGTAGGAGTTTAAATTTTTGTTGAACAGATAACAATTTTAGTAATGTTTTTGTATTATTGTGTATATGTACTGGAGGAAGTCTTAGATGAGAAAAAATAAATCTTGGAAGAAAATAAATAAAATGAAATTACATGGATTATTAGTTTGTCTATAAAATGTTTGGCTCAACCTATTTGTACTATGATGTATTGCATAATGGGGTAAGGGGTCAGCCCACTGTAGCCTTTTGTTATTTATTGTGACATTCATATTCTGCTTCTGTCTGACACTTCATTGGGCATGGGGTAAGAGGTCAGCCCACTTCAGCCATTGATCTGTTATTTAGACATTAACGTTATGCTTTAGCCACTACAGAAACGGGTAATTGGCCAACCCACTTCAGCCATTGATCTGTTCTGTCATTCACATTTTTCTTCTGCCTTACTTAGCATACATTGTGGCCCAAAGAGTCAGCCCAGTTCAGCTGCTCGGTAGCATCAGTGTGAGTGATGGCATTCTGCCCTTTTCCAAGGAGAACAATTTTACACAAAGTAGTTATCTTCAATGCCACTGACGATTATGTGCTTTTGCATGATTACGTGTTTTATAAATTCAAGTCATGATCTTTTTTCTCTGCTAGCTTCTTTAACAAAGCTCTTTGCATTGCAGCCTGGAGTTAGATAAGTGACTTTTTGCTTTCTATTGATCCAGCTTTTTGCCATTACTATACTCCAGTTTGCCCAGTATTTAAGCTCTTGTTTCTCATTCTCCCTCTCTCTCTCACACACACATTCTAACAAGGACATAGTATTTCAGGAGGAAAGTTTTAGATAGTTAACAGAGTTCGCATCTAGATGGATGACTGCTGCCCACACCTTTCTCAGAGAGTGGAGGAGCATTGTGGCAGTTTCCGATACTAAGACTGCATCTGAGGAAGAAGATGATGGAGCAAAACCTGGAAGTGATTTTTCAGTCCATGGAGTGTCATGCAATGATGACTCATCTTCCAGCGATTGAGGGACGGAGCATGGAAGCACACTGCCATCTCATTCTACGGCACACCTTTGGACTCCTACTTCACTTGGGAAGTTGAAAACATTTCTGAGACTTACACTTTATATAGGGATAGAACACACACCAACCATACATTGTTAATGGTATTCTCATATGGTTTAGGCAACACCCAGTTTTGCACAGGTCATTCCCAGAAACAGGTTTTTAATTCCTCAGCTCATGCTGCATTTCAGTAATAATTCTGGATGGCATTAAGATATGCATGTTGTGTGAGAGTTCTATTCATTTTGTCTACAGCCTAAAAGTATAAATTGGGAAGCAGAGTAGTATATTGCTCCCTCTACTCTAGGAATTAGTGAGAAGATTGTATAGGAGTTTGCCCGATCACTCCGTAGGTGCTTTGGGGCCTTTTGTGTTGCGAGCACTAAGCCCAGCCACACATGTGTGGTAAGGTCTTCATATGGAAAAGCATAGGAATGCTGGGTGGTAGCAATTGTGTGAATTCCTGCAGCTTTTGAAACCTTCTGTACCAGAAATGAGAGGAAAATGCACACTTATTGTCACGTACTGCGCTGGACTTCTCACCTCTGGATTTCGGATTGGCGAATACACCAAGTCTTCTACAGGTCCTGGATACTCCCAGATAAGAGCGACCCCTTCTAGTAGCCACGGTGCCGCTTGACAGGCTACGCCAAAGCAGACCGTACCCTCCAGAAGGAGTCCCAGAAGGAAAAAACCCCAACACTGGGGAAAAAACCTCTAACAGGAACTCCTGAAGGAAAACAAGAAAAAACAGGACTTGACAACAGGAAACAAAAATAGGCAATATTCAGGGTAAAAGGCAGGAAAAAAGGAACAAGCAAAAATATCCCAAGGCAAAAGCAGGAACAAAGAACAGGCAAAAATTTCCCAAGGCAAAAGCAGGAACAAAGAACGGGTAAAAATCTCCCAGGGCAAAAAAGCAGGAACAAAGAACAGGAGCGAACAGCACAACCAGAAGGAAGTGTTTGCAACGCAAGGAGGAAAAAGACTGATTGACTTATATACTGAGAAAAGGGAAGTGACATCACAGGAAGAGGAAGTAACACCATCTTTGATTGGGAAAAGCCCATAGACCAGTATAGGAAAAAGAAAGTAGTCTAAAAGAAAAATAGAGCATGCTGGGACAAAAACACGAAGAAGACAAGATGGACACAACATGGATAGAGACAGGCAAAAGGACCAATAAAAAAACCACCACCAACAACAAAAGAAGAAAAAAGGGCTACAAGTAAGTGTAGCGCGACCGGGAGCAAAATATACGCGGGGAACGGCGCTCCGAATATCGGTAGCGCGTTCCACCCGCGAGGACAGAAAGAGACGCCACGTCAGAGCGCGGCGTTAAAGTAGGTCCCCTCCCCGAGGCACCAGGTTTGTCAGGATGATTGTCAAAAAACAGGCGAACCAAACGGGGAACATGGACGGAGGAAGCATCCTCCCAAGAACAGTCACTGAGGGGGTATCCTTTCCAATGGACCAAAAACTGTAGTTTGCACCAAAAAATTCTGGAATCACAGATCTCCTGGGCCTCATACTCAGGCTGTCCGTTGATAGAAAGAGGAGGTGGACGTTGGAACTGGCGATGGTAAGGATCAGGAAAAAAGGGTTTTAACTGGGACACATGGAAAACAGGATGAACCCTCCAGGTATGAGGTAAGCGGAGACGCACAACTACAGGATTCAGGATGTGCGAAATTCGAAAGGGTCCATAAAAACGTGGTTTGAACTTATTGGTGGAAAACCGGGATGCTAGAAATCTGGAAGAAAGCCACACCTTGTGTCCCACTTGATACAAAGGTGCGGCTTGCCGATAACGATCCGCCTTTCGCTTCATAGCTTGTTTCGAAGCTAGGAGAGTTGTGTGAAGTAGACCCTGGATTTGACGGATCTGCCGTGAAAAAGAAGTGACTGCAGGCACAGAAGAGGATGTTCGAGAAACAGTAGTGAAAGTCCTCGGATGAAATCCATAAGTACAATAAAAGGGTGTGGTCTTGGTCGCACTATGTATTGTGTTGTTATAGGAGAACTCGGCAAGAGCAAGATATTCCGACCAATTGCTTAGTGTGGCATTACAGTAACATCTCAGATACTGCTGAAGTTCTTGATTCACTCGTTCAGTTTGCCCATTCGTTTGTGGATGGAAGCCCGAGGATAAAGAAATCTCAATGTTAAAGAAGGCACAAAAGGCTCTCCAAAAACGTGATACATATTGAGGCGCTCTGTCCGAAATGACCTCTTGAGGAAGACCATGGAGGCGAAAAATATCCCGTAGAAAAATGCGACTCATTTCTGGGGCCGTTGGTAGTTTCTTCAAGGCTGAAAAATGGGACATCTTGGTGAATGAATCTACGGTCACCATGATTACTTGGTTACCAGAGGAGGTAGGTAGAGAGCATATGAAATCCGTGGATAGAGTACACCATGGAGCGGAAGGAACCGGTAAAGGTCTTAATAAACCTGCCACCTTAGTTCGGGGTGTCTTAGTCTGGGCACAGACTGGGCATGCTGACACATAGGTTTCAGTGTCTGTCTTTAGCGAAGGCCACCAAAAAGATCGCGGAAGCAGCTCCTGGGTCTTCCTGATACCTCGATGACCGGCTATAGGAGAATCATGGCACATTTGCAGAGCTTCTGTCTGCACTTTCTTGGTAGGTAGGAAAAGAGCATTTTGATGATAGAAGTAGTTGTCCTTCTTCTGCAAAAAAGGAGTCACTCTATCCCATTCTGAAGCAGACAGAAACTGGTACTCGGAGTGAATGCGTTCTTGAAAAGATTGAGTAGCTCCGATGATTCTGCTAGACTCAATAAGATGTGGAGAGGAGTTCTGGGCTATGTCAGGATATCTGCGGGATAAGGCATCTGCCACTAAATTCTGGGACCCAGGTATGTACGTGATCACAAAATCCTACTGGCTAAAGAAGAAAGCCCATCGAGCCTGACGACTGTTGCGTCACTGAAAGCTCCGAAGACACTGGAGATTACGGTGATCAGTCCTAGCTTCAAAAGGCTCTCTGGAACCCATCAGGAAATGCCTCCATTCCTTACAAGCTACTTTGAGATTGAGTAGTTCTCGTTCCAGTACAGAATAATTTCGTTCAGCCTCTGATAGGATATGAGACAGCTAAAAGATAGGATGTTCCAATCCATCATTGTCTTGATTCTGCAGCAGAACTGCTCCAATAGCTCTGTCTGAGGCATCAGTCACGACGATAAATTTCTTGGTATTGTCAGGATGACGCAACATGGGTGCTTGGGTAAAGGCTGTCTTTAATTCTTGAAACGCGCGTTCAGCCTCCTTGGTCCAAATGAAACCCTTCTTCAGGTTCTCTTTCTTAATTATTTGTGTTATGAAACTTTGTAGGTGGGCAAAGTTCTGAATAAACTGACGATAAAAGTTTGATAAACCAAGAAAACATTGCGTTTCTTTAATGGACGTTGGAGAAGGCCAATCTAATATGGCACTGACCTTGTCAGGATCCATGGATATTCCGTGTTGATTAATACAAAACCCAAGATACCTTACTTCAGACTTATGGAACTCACACTTCTCAGGTTTACAAAACAATTGGTTTTTCTTGAGTCTTTCCAGGACTTGCAGGACATGATCTACATGGTGCTCAGGATCACGGGAATATATCAAGATATCATCCAAATAAATGACTACATATTGATTGAGTACATCAGAGAACACTGAATCCATAAATCGTTGAAAAACAGAAGGGCCGTTGGTCAGTCCAAAGGGCATAACACGGTACTCATAGTGCCCAAAAGGGGTACGGAAAGCTGTCTTCCATTCATCTCCTTCCTTGATCCGAAGGAGATGATAGGCCCGCTGTAAGTCTAATTTGGTAAATATCTTGGCTCCTTGAATGGCATCCAATATATCTCTGATTAAAGGCAGTGGATATCGATCCTTAATCGTTATTCTGTTGAGTTCACGAAAGTCCACACAAGGACGCAGATCCTTAGTCTTCTTTGGGACGAAGAAGAGAGGAGCCCCAGCGGGGGACGTGGAAGGAGCAATCAAACCGTTGTGTAAGTTGTCGTCTAAATATTCCCTTAGCACCTTCTTTTCTTGGTCTGTCAGAGAATACATTCGACCGAAGGGGACGACTTCATCAGGAATTAAAGGAATAGCACAGTCATAACTGCAATGAGGTGGCAACATAGGATTACTAGGTTTCTGAAAAATCCTGATATATTCCTGATAACAATCTGGAACCCCCTGGATAATATTGATAGAGTTAGTGTTATCCTTAGTTGACTGACAGGACCTTTTTGGAGTCCAATAAGAAGTAGTGGAATAACAATTCTGTTGACAAAATGAAGACGTTAGGGATATAGTTCGTGTTTCCCAATTGATATAGGGGTTGTGTCAGGCTAACCAGGGAATTCCCAAAATCATGATGTGATTTGGTGAGGCTATGAGATCAAAGGCAACGTGTTCTTGATGCCCTCCAAATGTCAAACAAAGAGTAGGAGTTGAGGTCACCACAGGTCCTGAGGTTAACGGAGAGCCATCCACCGTGTGAACCTGCTCAGGAGTTTCTTTAGGAATGCGGGGAATTCCTTTACTCGTAGCTCAGGTCTCATCCAGATAGAGTCCACTGGCTCCACAATCAAGGAGAGCCAAAAGATGTTCTTCTTGATCTTGTGAACTTTGTAACTTGACCGAGAGGATAAACAGGGTGGACATGCTTTCTTTGGAGGAACATATTGATGGTACTTCAGCTCCTCCCGTCTCCTTCCTCCTTACAGGGGACGGGAGCTGGCGTTTCCCACAGGCCTTGAGGGATGTACCGGACAACTACGGATCGGGTGGCCAGCCTTACCACAGTATAGGCAAAGTCCCCTTCGTCGTCGTTCCTCCCTTTCTGACTCCGTCAATGGCCCACGAACCAGATCTATCTGCATGGGTTCTTCATGGGGAGGTGGAGAGGCTTCAGATGGACTATCATCCGTTCGCCGACTGCTAGCACGGAAGGTACCGGACTGGTATGGAGCTCTAGTTCTACGTCTTTCCATCTTGCACTCTCGAAGTCTATACTCGGTGTTCATAGATTGATCCATTAATTCTTTCAAAGAACAAGCTGGAGAAGAGTGTACAAGCTCATCTTTAATTTCTTCACGCAGGCCTCGGCGAAAAAAGGTTACGAAGGTGCGTTCTACCCAGGAGTTTTCAGCTGCCAGCTGTTTGAAGCGGGTTATATACTGCAGTACATCCTGATTACCCTGCTGAATGTCACATAAGGCTTCTTCAGCTGCTGCTTCTACCCCAGGTCTCTCAAATATTTGTTTGAAAACAGTCAGGAAAGTGGAATAGTTAGCCAGGACTGGGCCATCTGCAGAAACCAGAGGAGTCACCCAAGCAAGCGCTGGACCAGACAAGGCGCTGATCAGATAGCCCACCTTAGCATTATCCGAAGAAAACTGGAGTGGACGAAAGGCAAAGAAAACCGTCAGGGCGTCCAAAAATTCCTTCGTCTTTAAAGGATCTCCGGAATATCGAGGAATAGTAGCAGATACGGGTGGTATGTCCATTGATCGGGAAGACAAGACCTGTCATAGCGTAGTGTTCTCTGCCCGTAACTGTTGTAACTCTTGGGCTTGTGGTTGGACAGTCTATAACATTGCTTTAGCATTTTTTGATGCCTCTCCCTGTGGATCTTCCATGGCGCTCTCGCAACGCAGAATCTTTTGGCGTTGCAATCTGTCACGTACTGCGCTGGACTTCTCACCTCTGGATTTCGGATTGGCGAATACACCAAGTCTTCTACAGGTCCTGGATACTCCCAGATAAGGGCGACCCCTTCTAGTAGCCACGGTGCCGCTTGACAGGCTACGCCAAAGCAGACCGTACCCTCCAGAAGGAGTCCCAGAGGGAAAAAAAAACAACACTGGGGAAAAAACCTCTAACAGGAACTCCTGAAGGAAAACAAGAAAAAACAGGACTTGACAACAGGAAACAAAAATAGGCAATATCCAGGGTAAAAGGCAGGAAAAAAGGAACAGACAAAAATATCCCAAGGCAAAAGCAGGAACAAAGAACAGGCAAAAATTTCCTAAGACACAAGCAGGAACAAAGAACAGGCAAAAATCTCCCAAGGCAAAAAAGCAGGAACAAAGAACAGGAGCGAACAGCACAACCAGAAGGAACTGTTTGCAACGCAAGGAGGAACAAGACTGACTGACTTATATACTGAGAAAAGGGAAGTGACATCACAGGAAAAGGAAGTAACACCATCTTGGATTGGGAAAAGCCCATAGACCAGTATAGGAAAAAGAAAGTAGTATAAAAGAAAAACAGAGCATGCTGGGACAAAAATACGAAGAAGACAAGATGGACACAACATGGATAGAGACAGGCAAAAGGACCAACAAAAAACCCACCACCAACAACAAAAGAAGAAAAATGGGCTACAAGTAAGTGTAGCGCGACCGGGAGCGAAATATATGCTTCCCAGAAAGCATAGTCAAAAAACGCGGGGAACGGCGCTCCGAATATCGGTAGCGCGTTCCACCCGCGAGGACAGAAAGGGACGCCACGTCAGAGCGCGGCGTTACACTTATAGCCAAAGATTGCTGTTTACAGAGCATTATGGGCAAGACAAATAATTTGGAGCTACACAAGTGACACCAGCATACACTCGCCCAAGTGATTAGTTTTCAAAAATGTCTGTGTCTAGAAGGTTTCCCTGGGTGGGGCTGGAGCCTGGGCCCAAAATCACCAGCAACGCACATTGCTAAATGGAGTCTTTTTTTCAAGAATTGTGATGTCTCCTTTTTATCTTTTTGGTTCTTTCATGTTGCTGACACTAGGCCCAGCCACACAAGTAGGGTACCATGTTTACTGGGAGATGTGAGATAACACAGAATAGCATAACACTTGTTATTTTGAATTTAATTTCTCTCCATTTTTTGATTCCAAATGTAAGCTAGTGTGCAAATTGCATCACATGATAGTATTGGAAGTCCTAAATTCGGACATGTACAAATCCCTACTATTCCTAAACTCAGTATGTATGTTTTAGGACAACCAACAAACACTACTTATCCCAGCAACCAAAGGGGTCTGAATGACGTGATTGTATGTTTTGTAAATCGGCCATTGGGGCAAAATAATTACACATGAAAATATCACTAATTGATATTTTTCCTACTTATTTTAATTGTATTTTTATTTCAACAATTAGTTTCTTCTGGAAAACCAAGCACAGTACACAAATGACCCCTTCCTGATTTGCAATTTTGTTTAGTTTTCAGAAACGTATAGGTTTTCGGGTTTCCACATGGGTTTCAAACCTGTTTCCCTCAAATGAGAAGTAGGTTAAACTTAGGTGAACAGGGAATTTTGACTACTGATTACAAAAATGCAAAAAGTACGGTAAAAAATGGTTTTCATTTACAAATCTGCTTGTTCCTGAAAGCTGTCAAGGTGCTGATCTTAGCACAGAAAACATTTTATTGATCTCCACAATCTTCTAAACCACTCCCAATACAGATTCCAAGGCAATCCCAGCACAGAGACAGCACTTATCACCACCACAGATGAGATCTGCATCAATCTAGACTGAGAAGAAACTGCCGCACAGGTACTGCAGGAGCTGTCTGTACCATTTGACACTGTGCAACACACCCCACCCTCCTCAAAAGATTACACGATACAGGCATCCAAGGCCCAGCCCTCCAATGGATTTGCTCCTTCTTCACAAGGAGATCACAGTGAGTCAGGCTGCCACCCCCTCACCCCCGCACACATCAGAGTCCAAGGACTTGATCTGTGAAGTCCCTCAACCCCATCCTGTTCAACATTTACCACTTATGGAAGTCATTAGATCCCACACTACAGCCATAATCTCTTACACCAAAGGCACCCAACTCATCCTCTCTATGGCAGACAAATCCTCCACAACCAGATCCAACTTCACCAAATGCATGATCCTCTGTAGCAGAATGGATGAGAACCAACTGTCTGAAACTCAACACAGATAAGACAGAAGTGCTGATCTTTGGGAACAAAATTCTCCCTGGGACTCCAACAGGCGGCCACCAGAGCTTGGTCCTACTCCATCACCCACCAACCACCCACGCACCTGTGAATCATATTAGATAAACTCAACATGGCTGCAAAGGTGAATGCAGATAGCTCTTCTAGGTTACACATGCTACGCATCCTTAAAACAATCTTCAAATGGATTCTGAAGACCACCAGACGAACCGTCACTCAAGACCTAATCACTAGCAGAATTGACTACAGCAACTCCAACCACCTCCTCCACCTTCTTCAGACCATCTAGATCACTGCTGCTAGACTCATTCTGGAACCTCCCTCTGTGCACCCACATCATGCCTCACCTCGGAGATCTTCACTGGCTGCCGATACACAAACTACTCACACATGCACACAAGACACTAAACAACATTGGACCAGTATACCTCAATTCTGGGGACACTTCCACCAGCCCACCAGACACCTATGCTCTGCCTCAACCTCTCTTACACACATCATGCATCCTCAGAAGTAGATCAGTAGGGCTAGCCTTCTCATACCTCGCATCCAAAACATGGAATTACCTCCCTCTGCACCTAAGGACATCCTCCTCACTTCCAGAATTCCACAAGAAACTAAAGACCTGGCTCCTCAATCCTGCAGATGACCTTCACACCTGCTACAGCAACTGGATAGCCCTTGGTGATTAGTCGCGCTTTACAAATCCCTATGACCAAACATAACATGCCATATTTATGTGAAAAACATACTCTTGGTTGTCCAGCCCTTTTTCCCCACGTTTGCAACAAAAACAATTGTATTTGTGAGTTTTCTTAGTGCCTTCCAGTGGAATAAAAAATGTCTAGCTGTTGCGTCAAGAATTTTTCAATTCTATTAAGGACACAGAGGCAAGGATTA
Organism: Pleurodeles waltl; assembly: GCF_031143425.1. Lineage (NCBI taxonomy): Eukaryota > Metazoa > Chordata > Amphibia > Caudata > Salamandridae > Pleurodeles > Pleurodeles waltl. Next base: position 478,349,110 of record NC_090444.1, read on the forward strand.
TGCTTCTCTTTTTATGTTTTCAATCTTTAGCAGCCAATTAGAAAACAAAACAAAACATCACTTCCTGTGACACAGAATCACATGACTACCATTGAGCCTAGTCTTATTTAAACCCCTTAGGGATACAACTCCTCCTCTTTCTTTGCGAGAGCCCAATAACAGTAAAAAGTCTCAAGAACAATCCCTAACAAGAGAAAAAAAATGCAAACCACACAGGACCACAACGATCCACCGAAGATCCAACCAGCAAAGGGACCAAACAACAGAGATCTCCGATGACAGGAAAGACATCAACTCAGAAGAATCAGGAGTCACTTGTCTTCATTGCCTAGGAATAAACAAATAAATCGAGCCATAAACACTGTACTATACCCTTTGGCATTACATATCATTTCAAAAGGGAGGGTAAGAAAAGGAGCACAACATGAAATCGAGACATATCAATAGCATGTGTGATACAATTATACAAAAACACTTTTCTAAGAGAGGGATAATCCTTGCCTCCATGTCCTTAATAGAATTGAAAAATTCTTGAGCCAACGGCTAGAAATCTTTTTATTCTATGTCAGGACCGGAGGCTCCGATTATGCTAGTTTAAAGCTGATCTAGAACAATTGTTGCGATGCCTAAAATGGGCTTGTAGTAAAAATCTTTAAATGTAGACTCAGACGGCCAGTCAGCCGCTCTCAAAATGTCCTCTAGGAGAGAGCCAAAAGAAAACGCCTTAGAAGCCATGGCGCCTCTCGCAGAGTGAGCCCCAAACCGAGTGATATCAATGCCCACCTCACTCATAAGCCACAGCATCCATCTAACCAGGGTGGCTGAAGATACTGGGCGGAAAGGCTTTAGTAAAGAAATGAATAACTGACCGCCCATGTCAGAGCGAAATTCTGCTATATTTACCTCGTAATCTTTTAAACATTGCACAACACACAACTGACAATTATCCGGAAAACTATGATAAAACACAGACCTAGTATTACGTTTGGTGCGGCAAGAAATAGTAAAGGATACTCCCTCAGGAGAAAAAACACTACCTGAGAGGTCTAAAGCCCTTACATCAGAAACTCGTTTACATGATACCAAACACAACAGCATAGTAAGTTTAGCAGAGAGCTGCTTCCTGAAAAGGTATTTATTGGCCGGCCAAGATTATAAAAAAACGTAATACAATATTAACATTAGAATAGCGTAGTTGAGGAGCATTAGAAAAATGAATCCCTCGAAGGAGTTTACACACAATCGGAAGCGATTGGCTTCCCTTCGACAGGAACATGACTTGCTGAGATGGCTGATCTGTAATTATTAACAGATCTGTAGGCCATACCTGAAGCAGCCACATGAGATAAGAAAATTGAGTATCAAAGAACAATCAGCTGAGAATGGATCAATACATCGTTCACTGCACCAAGTACGCCAGCATTTCCAAGAGGATGCGTAACGCTTGTGAGTGCTAGGGGCCCAGGATCTCGCGATGAAATCATGAGATTCGCACAAAAGTCCTGAGAGCGACCATCGTTCCTTGAAATCAGGGAGTGAGATTGTACTAGAGGATAGGGAAGACCCATGGGTCTAGTAATAGGTTCTAACGATGTGGAAGTATAACTGGAGGAGAGCAGGTCATCTCTAGAGCTACAGGGAACCAGGCTTGAGCACTCCAGAGGGGAGTCACAAGTACCAGCTCTGCTGTCTGACGATAAACCTGAGTCAGAACTCTGGAGATCATCATGAATGGAGGAAAAGCATATCCCAGGAACTGAGACCAGTTCTGCGAAAATGTATTGGTTGCCTGAGCCTCCGGATCCAGGTGCCAGCTGAAAAAACGAACCAACTGCCGGTTGAGGCGAGACGCCAAGAGGTCTATTGCAAACAGGCCCCATAGGCATTGGAGAGAATGAAATATTCTCGGGTGAAGTCTCCAATCACTAAAGTCCTGAAGGTAACGAGACTGCCAATCGGCCACTGTATTGGTCTGACCTGGGAGATACTCTGCTACTACCGGAATCCGATGTTGAAGGCAAATGCCGAAAGTCCTTGGCAATCTCCACTAGGAGGTGAGATCTTGTTCCGTCAGCCTATTGACATAACAGACTGCTGAAATGTTGTCCAGCCGGAGAAGGATGCAACAATTGGACTTCTCCAGGGAGAGGCTGTGAATCGCAACTGAACCTGCCAAGAGTTCCAAACAATTGATGTGAAGGTCCAGCTCCGCCCTTGACCAACGACCTCCGTAATTATCGAGCCGCATCGGGCTCCCCAGCCCCAGCGTCTGCCATTGGATTCGATCACGATCTCCAGAGACAAGCCAAAGATCTCTCTGCCATTCCAAGCATCCATATGATTGAGCGCCAATGGATTTCGGTCCTGGTCTCGAATGAGAGGAGAACTAGGGCAGAATAGCTGAGGCCCTTTTGGAGATGGGAGATCTTCAGATGTTGAAGGACCCGATAATGGAAGGGACCCTGAAATATAGCCTGAATGGATGAGGAAAGGAGGCCCACCATCTGAGTTAGGCATCTCAAAGATACCATCCGTTTGCACAACAACCTCCTCAACTCCTTCTTTATTTTGCGGACTTTGGAGGGAGGAAGTATCATTTGAGCTAGGACAGAGTCTACGTGACAGCCCAGAAACTCCAATCTCTGGGAAGGAACCAGGGTGGACTTCTGACTGTTGATAATGAAACCCAAATCCTGAATGAGGGAAATTGCCCACTCCAGATGGGTCATCAGAAGAAGAGGGCACTGAGACATGATGATAAGGTTGTCGAGATATATGATCAGATGAACCCCTTTGGCCTGAAGGTGTTCTGCAACTGGACACATCACCTTTGTGAAGGCCCAAGGTGCTGAAGACAAGCCGAAAGGAAGAACCTTGTATTTGTAACAACGGCCTTGCCATAGGAACTGCAGAAATCTCTGATGAGGAGGGAAAATAGGAATGGTTAGGTAAGCATCTTTTAAGTCCATGCGAACGATCCAATCTTTTTCTCTTAGGATGTCCCTTAGTAAGTGTATGCCCTGCATTTTGAAGTAGCGGTAAATGATCCAGCCACTGAAACCTTTTAGATTTAGGACCAGTCGGGAACTTCCGCCCTTTTTTTCTACCAGAAAAATCAGGCTGAGAAAACCGTGAGAATGAGGATAGGAGGCCATTATGGCCCCTTTTGGCTAGAAGAGCTGTGACATCCAATGAGATGAACTCCCAATCTTGTAGGGAAAAATACATTTCAGGAGAAAATATCCGCTGAACAGGGTAATCGTAAAATTCCAGTTTGAAACCCTGGATAGACTCCATAGAGTCCTGAGTGATCTTTTGCCAGTTGTGAACAAACAAAGCTGTTCTGCCCCCTTGAATCACTTCTGAAAACGAAATAAGTCTCACCTGTAGTATTGGGCTCCTGATAGGTGGTGTAGGATCCCTTAGATTTTCCTCTCCGGAATCGATTGCGACCACCACGGGACCTGGTGGGATAGAAGGTGGTTGGGGAATCCTGATATCCCCCCGTGTTGTTGGTAGGAACCTCGTGGGGGCTTTGATAATAATGACGGCCGGAGGCTTACCCTCTGTAGCGTCCAGCCCTGGAAAAAAGAGGGTGAAGAACCTTTTTAATGGAGCCCTGGGCCTTGTCAAGGTTGGCATAAGTGGAGGCGAATTTCGAAAGTTCCTTTGAAAAGGAGAGCCAAAAAGCAGTCCCTGCGCCAAAGGACCTGATTCAGACGAGACCAGATCAGTCAGTTTAGGATCCATCTTGATTAAAATGGAGTGTCGCTGCTCACTGGAGATGGCGCAGTTTGCGTTTCCCAGAAAGCACAAGGCTCTCTGGGCCTAACCAACCAGAACTTGGGGGTTAACAGGAGTACCTGATGCCTTAGCCTGAAAACCCAGCTGCAAGATCTTGGTAAAAGGGCCTGAGACATCCAGGAGTTTGTCCTGACAACCTCGCCAAGCATGATCAATGCCCTTTTTAGAGCCCTTGGAGAATTTCTTAAGATAGGTTACCAGGGTGGGATCTACCGCTGGAGTCTCAGTAACCTTTGAGGGGAACTCAGGTCTAGGACAATCAGACCTCAGCCCAGACCTGACATCTTTGGAACAATGGCGAATGTGGGCCTAAACATACTCGGCCACCTCCGGAGGTGGAGTCCAGGAGGAAGATCTAGGGTGGACAATATCTTCCAGTTCAAAAGTGAATACTTTCCGAGGTTGAGAACACGCTTGAATGTGCCGAGATTTGGCTTTATGCTTATGAGGAGGAGAGTCAGAGTCCTTATCAGGGTTGTTAGAGGAAGACAAAGAATCTGAATTCTCCTTACTCTCATCTCTTAGATGAAGCAATGTGAGGATGAGTAACCGAGCTCCTTAGTCAAGGATTGTACAAGTTGTTCAAAATCAGCTTGGTGAGGGTTTGCAACAGAACTTGAGCCGGCAGGATGCAAAAACGGCAGCTCTTCCTGGCTGCTAGAATGTGGGACCCAGCCCTGCTGCTCAGTGAAACCCACTAAGTGCTGCTTAATCGCTGGCTAGCTTGGACTAAGGCCATGTTGACAGTGTGCCGAACACCAGCATCGAGGGCATAGACAAGGTCTTGCTCAAGCGACCCCCCAGAGTTATCATAAAAGGTACCTTCCCCAGATTCTCCCTCATAACGAGCCATGGTGTAAAGTATCAGGTCACAAATGTGAGAATTTTTTAAATGGGCAGTGGAAACTGCCAATAGGAACTTCAAATGAAGTGGGGAGGAAAGCTGACAACTTCAAAGCAGGCTAATATGCTCAGGGAGGGCCCCTAGCCAGTAGTAAAGTGTGGAGGGAGGCCTGCTTAAATAGAGAAACTTCCACTAACAAAGTGGCATTCCAGCAAGGCAAAGCCTAATAATAAGTATTACAGCCCAATAGCAACAGTCAATCGGGCGTAAGATGGAGAGCTGTGTGAAAAAACCTGCCAGAGACGAAACACGCGTCTCACTCGTGTTCCAAGCCCCAGATGAATAAGTTGAATCAGACCCAAGCACACATGCGAGCAATGCAGACACTCCAAAAATAGAAAGAGGACAGCACGTCAAGCAAGATGTGTTGTCCTAGCTCCCGCTCCACTGTTAATGAAAGGCGAGGGTTAAGGAAACCCTCGCCGGGAGGTAAATGCTCCCACCAAGGATGCGCAAAACAAAAGCGCTATGAGGATCAGCATTGCCTGATCGTAACAGCACAAATGTACAATACAGAAATGCAACAGGAGTGCGGTCTGGGTGAGCGCTTATGAAATTACAAAGGCGCTTGAACGTGACGCGCATCCTGCAGACACATTCAAATATTGATAAAAGACACAACTGGTTGCAAAGCAGCAAAGAAAGAGGAGGAGTTGTATTCCTTAGGGGTTTATATAGGACTAGGCTCTATGGTAGTCATGTGGTACTATGTCACAGGAAGTGATGTTTTGTTTTGTTTTCTAATTGGCTGCTAAAAATTAAAAGCATAGAAAGGGAAGCATAATCGGAGCCTCCGGTCCTGACATAGAATCAATAAAAGCTCTATACCTTTATAATCCCGAAAATGTGATAAAAAATGACTCACATTTGGCCTGCATACATTTTGTTGAAAGAAAATGATGAAAGTCGAACCGCTAATGTGTCCCAAAAATCAAAAAGGGCTCAGCAATGGAGGTGCAAAAGTATCAGCTGTTGTTGAGTAATACAGAAAGACAAATTAATACTTTTTGCTAATTTTTAATGACGCATGTGAAAAATGCAATAACTAAGGTACAAGGTACCATAACAAGACAACGTAGAACGTTTTCAGATATTCAATATCTTTAACATTATTATTGCGTCTACTATTTACTCTCTAATAAAAAAGACAAAGTGCATCAGGGCTGCTGCTCTGTCCTAGGAATGTATTTTTACTCATTAAATGATTCTGTTTTACCGAGTTTTAAATGAATGTTACAGGGGTGCGTCACGCACGCTCTTTGCCCATATGATAAGCTCACACTGAACGATTCAGAGACGTAGGAATAGGTTTTCCACGAATACAATTACAGTATTTCATTGTACTAGATCGTGATTCTATTTCCGGGTCATGGGAAACGGAGCAACACACACTAAAGAGCGAGAGAGAGAGATGCGACCAGCGTCGTGACGTGTTTCTCTGCTTCCCCCTTTTACAGGTGACTGGCATGAACGGCGGACAATAAAATACGGGTCACCGAAATATTAGCAGCATCGGGTGCGGCTCATCCAGTCAATATTCCGTTTTTCTGGTAGCCGCTTATCATAGCAGGTGCGTCTGACGGCGGAGACTGCAGCATGCAGGGGCCGGCGGCCGGCCTGGCCAGCCACCGGCCGGCGCTCCTTCTGTTTATGCTGCTGACCTGGGGACACGGGCAATGCAGGGCATCCGAGGATGAGGCTGCCCCGCTTTCCCAGCTCCGGGCTCAGGTGTCCGGCGTGGAGGAACTATTGGAAGAGTTCCGTCAGCAGCTGCAGCAGCAGAGACAGGGAGAACCCCTGGGCGGCGGGAAGGCTCAGAGCATACATCGTCTGCAAGGGGAGACGCTGAGCCCGGAGGAGGCTCCAGGTTTGCACCACCTGCAGGGTGGGCTTCTGGAGACAGGCGAGGTACAAGGGGTGCCTCAATTTCAGGAAGAGCCACAGACCCCAAATGATGGAAGGGTAGTCCATCGTGTACAAGGGGAGGCACGGAGGCCAGTCGATGTGGAGCAGAGGGGTGGGTCGTCCATGGGTTCCGAAAACAACCTGCAGATCCAAGGGGACAAGCAGGGCCTGTCACATCTGCAACACCTGCAGGGAGAGGGGAGACAGCAGCTGGGCGAGGATGGCTGCGAGGGTCGCTTTACCACCCTGCAGGACTATATCATTCGCACCAAAGACTCGCTAGCTGCCGGAGCCACGTTTCTAGCCGCCCCCGGAGGTGTGTCGACCTGGCATCAGTGCATGGGGGCATGCTGTGAAGAGCCACGCTGCTCTGTGGCCGTGGTGGAGCTTTCCACCTCTTCCAGCCACCAGCATGTCCCCACCCTGAGCTGCTACCTCTTCGATTGCATCTACCGGGGCCACAGCGTCTGCACGTTCTCATTACATCGTGGCTACAACAGCTTTACCAGCCCCAGGGTCAACGAGAGTGCCACCCACCAGAGAGAGCCTGCCAGCAACGCACTGCAGAGACTGGCACTGACTGCAGAGCAGGAGGGTAAGTGCAACCAGCTGCTGAAAGCAAAACTTAACACATGTATCAGAGCAAACGCCAGTGTTGGAGGTTAGACGTTGAGAAATGGACTAAATGTCTACATATGTTAACAGAAATTTCCATTGAGGGTGGGGGTCTTAGTAAAAGCTTTTTATCTACGATTTGTATGTAGATGACACAGACTCACAATTTGGCCATTAAAAGTAGGTGGCATCAGATTGTTCCAGCTGTAGCACATTTTAACATGGTACAGTTCCTTCTATAGTCGTGGACCAAGTAAGCTGTTTTTAGGCCTTGTTTGACTTCAGCTGTCGCCAGACATTATATGATCATCTGGAAAGGGCGTTCAGCAGTATTCCCAGGAGTGGGGATTTGGCTCAGCCCATATGTTGATAGCCGAAGTACATGTTGTCATTAGGCAAAATTTGTCTTCTTCCACAAAAATGCCTACACTCCACACAGCTGTTATTGTGTTTATTTATCCAGGTTCCTCAACCAGCAGCAGTAAGGCTGTCTGATCTTGAACAGTCAGGGGCACACACATGGTACAGTAATGGTGTTAAAATGTCTTAGACTGGACTACTGAAATCATGCGATTTTGCTGCTGTGACGCTTTCCACATAATAATGGATTTGCCATATAAATCATCACCTGCTTAATTTGCACATCTGTCGAGAAAAAATTGTTTATAGCTCAAACAGATAAAAAAATTACAAAATAATGAAGCTATGCAGTCTCAAAATGTGCAGAGTTGCACAGTATAATTTGCCTTTTCTTGTCATATAATTTAGTCACCCCTGTGCAATAATTTACCCCCTCCACCCGGGTCTCATAATTCCAGTGTGAATGGATGTTTATTTTTTTATTCTAGGAGTAGCACATATTGGAGGAAGGCAATCATTAACTTCAGAGTCCGTTTGATCTTAAGGAATCTGGCGGTCCTGGGCTCAAAATATTTTGGGGACACCTTTTTAGGACAACTTTCAATTTTATTACTCCTCTTTCTGTGAATTCAAGTCCTAGGTTGTCTAACAATATCGAATTAGCAAATAAACGTGAACTAGAGAGAATGTTCACTTTCCTGGGTTGGGACGAGGGGGGCTTGGAAGGTTGGATTCTGGGCAATTGGCCAATTTGCCCATGACTTAAAACAGTGGTTCCCAACCTTTTGACTTCTGTGGACCCCCATTTTATCAATACTGGAGCCCGGGGACCCCCACTGAATCATTATTGGAACACTGGGACCCCCAAGGAGTCATTACTGATAGCTGGGACCTAATATTATTATATTTTTTAAGCAGCCGCGGACCCCCTGAGGAGGCTTCGCGGACCCCCAGGGGTCCCCGGCCCACAGGTTGGGAACCACTGACTTAAAACATCTTTGTTAAGAGTGCAGTTTCTTTTCTGTTCGAGAGCCCTGGGATCCAGTAGTTTACACTGTTGTTTTCGGTCTGTCTTGCCAGTTCAAAGGGCGCTTTACCTTATGCAATCAACAAATAAGAACTTTCAGAGTCCTACTGAGTGGCTTAGGCTCTATCCACATATTGATACCGCTGATTACAGGCTTTGATTGAGTCAAATTTATGTGCTTTCCTGTATTGCACTTTTTGGCCTGTGGCAAAGCTTACGCTAGATATAGCAGGGCTAAGTTGGTTATTGTGGCAAGCCAATGATCATGGCTATAGGTCTGACATGTTAATAATGAAATGTTATGATAAAGGCACTAGGCCTGACATAGTTATTTTGAAAATCATATATTATAGTTAAAAGGCATTTAAGTTTGGAATGTTATTACTCTCTTTTGAAGACTTCAGACTGGTATTTTGTTATATGGAATCGCACACATTAAGCAATGGTTTTGGGGTTGGGCATGCAGTGTGACAAAATCGTGGATACAGAAGGTTTGCTCTGTGACTGAATATCCTTGTTAGGCCGTTGTAGGAGAAAGAGTATTTTGTTCAGCCAACTGTAATTTATTTTTTATACCTTTCTAACGAGTGTGTCTGATGGTTGCCTTGTGGAAAAACTTGCGCTCAAACCTGTACACCGGATTTAGTTATGGTAACAAGCTATTCACCTGTTTTATGCACTGGAAACATTGTGTGATGCCATAGGTGTGGTCTGCGTATTATGACAAAGGCAGTTAGTCTTGTTTATTAATTGTGAGATGCATATGTTAAAGCCAGTCATTTCATTTCAGTAAGCCTTTATCATTTGGTTGTTATCACATTGTGTTACAGGCCCTAGGCAATTTGTTAAGGATGGATTGTTATTAAACAGTGTGAGGCCTGTAGCCAGGTATTTTGTTACATGAAATTTCACAGATTACTGTAGTACGCAAACATTTTGGTGTTGGTGATCCATCCAAACAGATGGTGGGGATAAAAGATATGATTTACAATAATCCTTGGTAGGCCATCTCAGGAGAGATTGTATTTTGCAATGCCAACTGTAATTTTGGATACATTTATGCTTTTATGACGGCTGCCTTGTAGAAAGCATATGCTCAGTACAGTACGCCTCAGCTGGTTATGGTGAAAAGCCAACGATAACAGCTACAGGCCTGTTTGGTTCAATACAAAAAATATTTATTTCGGTCTTGTCTGTTTATAATGAAAAGTTAAGATAAACGCATTAGGCCTGACTTATTGTTTATGTAAAGCATATGTTAAATTCAATAGACATTTAAGGGTGGATTGTTGTTTCTGTATAATAAATCCTACAGATAGCCATATTTTTATATGAAATATTACGGACTGCCACTGTAGGGAACAAATATGGTGTTGGTTACTGACTGACAAATGATAGGAGGAGAAGATTTGCACTAAAATAATTCTTGCTAGAATCTCTTCTTAGCTGCTTGGCAGCATCTAGTAATACAAAAATAAGTAATCCATACATACAGAAATATACATCCATATGGATGCGCAGAGCACCTTTGAGTCATCTCTGTTCTGACGTCTGTCTGTCATTTACACAATGCTTCCATCTATGAAAGGGATGTTGCATGGGTCAGTGGATCAGTGTATGTGAGGCATCGGCTCTCTTGTCCTTTAAATGGCTTAATTTCCGATCACGTGTACATCCACATGAAAAAAAGTGCTTCAGTTTTTGGGGTGGCTTGGACAGTCCTTTTAATTTAGAGTTTTCCCCTTTTTATAGTTCCCTTTTCATTTCTTTCTTCACCTCTTTTAATTGCAATGTTTCTTAAGAGGGTACCTACAGCTTCCTAGTCAGTAGTAAAGGGTCCCTTGCTTGCCGCTCATTTTATTTTTATATGCAGTATGCATCATCCCAACTGACCGCTTATTCTAAACCAGGAGACCAGTGCTAGCGCGCCTGGTCCTTAGTAAGTAAACTTACAAGGGGACACGTATAGGTCGATTAACCTTTTAATTTGCATGGAGTATCCTAGCTAGGCTGATGGCAGTCACACTAAAAATTAATACACAATTCCATAAACATTAGTCATCAACGTTAATGAATCAGAAACATAACACCTCATGACCCTCTGGTCATGAATAACCACAACTCACTATACGTTTTAGTAGTTTTATTCCCTATTTAGTTACAATACTAATTCATGAAAACGAATTCAATTTTATTCACGCCAGCAAATCCGTATTAATTCATTAGAAGGCGTCAAAAACATAGTCTAATCAAAACTTGCATCAGAGTACATTCTAAAGCAGTAGCATAAGTCAATAATCGAATCAGGGATGAATAAGTCAGCATGAGTAGCAGAGTTCAGCAAATCAGTTTGTCAATGTCATAAGGTAGGAACCTCACCTAACCCAGATTAGCATCATCATGTGGGACTTCATGCGAAAACAGTTTGGACTATGAATTTGGAAAACATCTAGCTAAGAGAAAAACTATTAAACAGCGAAGTTGGTACCTTGAAAGAAAAGGCACAAAAGTTGATTCAGTCACATTGTCATATCTACCTATCCTCGTTATGGATCAGCAACAAGTCAGTTTTCGTCCTCATGTCATCAATCGATCAGCAACACATTAGGCTCTCAAGAGCTTGTGCCCAATGACAGAATTTCGAATCGCCTTGACATCTCACTCCATCCGTCTCATTTCCTTACTCATCTCAGGTCGCATCTTTTCATCTCCTCTGAAGTTTTCCGCCTTTGTAATGGCATTATATCAAAGTCGCCAGACTATCCCCCAGTTCCTAATTGGTCAATTAATCACAAGTTATGACTGATCAATTGCATTTTTACTCCAAATCTATAACTTTTAATATTGTACACTTCTCATATTGTTGATTGGTTCACTTTGCAATGTCCTCCTCATCCGGCTCGTCGGGTATCGAAAATGTTGCATCTTCTTCTCCAGTCAGTGTCTCTATTGTTCGAGTCCTGGGAAAGTACGCTCTGAGCGCTTTACACAGTAGTTGATACATTCTGGTTTCCATCGTCTCCTGTCTGTCGGTTCATGCAGAGCTTCAGCTAGACAATTTTTATTAAACAATGAGCAGTTCATGGTTAATCTGATTTGTCAGCATCTTCTATTTTAACGTTAATATTCAGCTTCTGCACGAGGCCTGGAAAAACTAGGCCACGACTTTGGCTAAGTTAAGCTCTACAATGTAATGCAAAACACAAGTTATATATATCAGTATGACATACTACTACGTCATTTCTATACGTTTTTCTATATTTCAAATATGCTATTCATTCTATTAGTACATTCGTGAATCTTGGTGATCGTTCTCCGAGGGCACATTTTCAAACGTGCACATTATTTTTCTACATTAATCTTTTTCTACAGTTTTCATTATTCAAGATGCATAAACATTCATTAATAATTAATTAATACATTTGCTTTAACACCAGTATGGAATGCTGTGGTCCATTGCGTATCATTGTTTTACCATTACAAGATGGCCGACACTTTGTTTCTAATGTGGTGGCTGTGCTTGATTGTTAAAACAATGCTAAACGATTTAAAATACTTCTGTAAGATGGACATCCCCCTGCTATGTTTAGTTATTTATTTCAAGCATACATTCCCTGTATAGGCCGCAGCTTGTTTCCTTTTATTCTAGTTGTTTTCTTTAGTTTATCTTGCATATGTTGTTGAGTTTGTGTGTGTTTTTTTTTATTTTATTTATTTTTTATTGTGGTTTGTCAGAAGGTGAATGCAAGAATGAGTTATTGGATGTATGAATGGATGCATGAGTGCATGTGTGATGAGTTATTCAGGCCTTAAGTCATCAGTTACGGCCCTTTCATTCATAAGCCAAACCCATTTGCATTGCCAATGCTTGTTGAAAAAGAGACATGCACAGTGTCCCAAAAATATACTTTTAGAAGACAGAATTTCATATTTTCCCAAGCATTGTGTGTGTACTGTATGCAGTGCGTAGGACGGATAGGTTTGTAAACAAACACGCATCACTCGGTGTCTTAATGTTTTTTTATGCAAAGGCAGAAAAAAGGGCGGCATATGCAAAGGTATGGTATTGAGCATCAAATGATCGGTGACTTGTGTCATATCCACCTGAGATTTTAGTTTTAGTCTGCTTAAAACTTTTGCGTGTTTTCACTTTTTGTAATATTGCTTGTATTTTCACCCTCCAGTCTGCCGGACGTATTTACTGTGTGGTGGTGCCTGTGTTGGCCTCTAATCACCTATGCTTTAACTGTCCAGTGAGGAGCTCTAAATCAGAAAAGAGGATAGCAAAGCCAGTTTTATTGATACTCGTGTTACAGAGCTGCCTTTTCAGTGGAAGGGCAATACTTGACAATAAAATGCAAAAAATAAATCAAGCAGATGAATAGTTTAAAAGGAAACCACTTAATATTCTCCAGGAAAATATTACGTTTTGTAGAGCTCTGTGTATCGCCTTTTGGTTTCTTCAGAACGCAACCGAGTGAAGTTGATAGGGAATGCTGTCTGTATTCTTCTTTGCAGGTTGAGTTCATTTGAAGACAACCCTGAACGTTTGTGTTTTCAGGCCCTTCCTGAAAAAAAGTTTGGCTGTGCATTCAGACTTTGATCCAGTGTGTTCCACAGTTTAGGGCCTGGATCTCCCAGGGCTATGCCCCCATGCTCAATCCAGTTGATTCATCTTTGGGTAATGCATATTGAGTGCAGGGCCCTCTTCAGCGTTAAGGGCCATATGTACAAACACATTTTCCCATAGACACAGAATGGGTAAAACCCTTTCATACATCTGGCCCTAAGTGAGGTGTCAGTCTTCTTGGTAGTTATCTGGGACCTTTGGCCTTCGAAGCCTTGTGGACAAAACAGATTACTTTAATTGTGATATTTGTCTCTCTTGGGGCCAGTGTAGCACTTTCAAGGCAGGCTTTGTATGTTAGCACCTCATCCGGTTCGGACAGAGTTTGGCTTTCTGGTTTTGGAGGTCTCATTCTTTGTAACACTTTTTTGGGGGGGATTGAGATGTATTTTGTGTTGCAAATGTAGTCTTGCCTTTGCTAGGGTTCTTGTCAGCCCCACACGGAAGTTGTTTAGAGAAATGTCATGACTCTTAGAAAAAAGGAGAGTTGCAGGTGTACTCGCCTACCCACTGCGATAACTTGGTTCACGAATACAATGATTTTCAAGTTCCTAACTCAAAGGAGTGGTAAGCAAATGTATTGTCCAAAAACAGCAATGGGACAAGACTTGTCTTTGACGTTGAAATAATAAACATCAATAAACACAATGAAAAGAGTGGGTGGAGTATTAAAACTAAATTTTACATTTTGATTCAGGCTTTTCAGATAGTTTAAGATGCAGGTTTTTAGGTTCTGCAACTGTTGGTTTACATATTCTACTGTTGTTGATATATATATATATATATATATATATATATATATATATTTTAATTGCTAGCAGTCGTGCTTATCATGAAAACAAGAGCTCAATATTTCAAAAAACATTTGTGCAGGAAATGTCAAATGCCTCTATCCCTACTGTCTGTCTGTAGTCTATGACCATACACTGTTTTAGAGGGCTAGTGTATAGCAGCTGCCGTTCACCTTGCATTCACATTATCTTTAACAGTGTAGTCTCGGAATATACTAACATAATTTTTGCATTACGCATGGATTTTGGTCCCTGGTTATTAGCGCAGATAGGGATTTGAATTTCCCCACCCCCAGGTTTAATGTACTCCGCTTTCAATATGTAAATGATTTGAACTTTTGCCAGGGACTATAAAGAATTCTCAGCCAATTGGAAACGAGAAGCAGTTCACTTTGTGTCAGTGCACAGGTTGATTTGATATTTCTGTCGCTTGCTGATATGTTGCCTTGTCTGCCAGATAAGTAATAGCTCAAAATAGCACACTGGCACACACTGTCCCGCAAATCTGTCGCAGAGCAGGAGGTGGCAGATGAAGGGGTCACAGTTTGATGACAGAGGTCCCCATGCTGGATTAATCCCAGAAAAATGTTTGTTAAAAGCATTCAGTGCCTTGCGTGGACTGCCTTGTTTTTTTTGTTATGTATGTGAATCTAGCTGTGTCTCTATTTTGGCCTGAAATTATGCTAACTTATCACAGAAGAGCGTACAGGGTAGCATCACGATGCTTTGTACTGCATATTTCTTAGAAATTGCAGCCACTTATGTTTGTTGCGATCTGTCATTCGGGCTACGCCCAAGGCGTATTTGGTTCTAGAGATTATTACCCAAGAGGGAGTAAACAGACAAGACAAGGGAACAAATGCAGTCACAAATCATTCTTTTCATCTCTCCTTTTATGCACCCTGGAAAAATAAGTTTCACTCTTGTTTTCGCCGTATCCACAAAGAATGTGTAGAACAGCAAGTGCTTTGATTGGTATCTCTCCGCGCGTCCCATATGGTAAACAGTTTATTATTATTTTTTTATTTTGGGATATATTAGCACCTCTACACGTATAGCATTTCATTGAAAAATAACATTTATTTGGTTTGTTAATTGATGTGGTAATTTTGTAGCTATCAAAATATACATGGTGAGGTTTCAGGGCGAATGAGGGGGGTTCAAGCTGAGCAGCCAAAGCAATGGAAAAAGGACAGGCTAACAAGGCGAGTCCTTTTTCCATTGTTTGAAAATGTGACTTTCAAGTACTTATTTGAGACCAGAGCATCCACACAGCATGTGTGATGATTTTTTTTTTGGTTGGGGGACTATGCATTACACTAGTTGGCACCTTTTAAAACCCTTGTACGCTGACGATATCACCCTCTTTCTTTGGGACCTAGCCTGAATGACATATTGCAAGAGTTTGTCTGGTTTGGTGGGCTGTCAGGTATCCACATCAGCTGGGAGAAGTCCTAGGGTTTTCCCCTCATGCAGGCCACCAAACCTTTCACTTCAGATTTCCCACTCCAATGAAATCCCTGGGAAGGTAGGAGAAATTACACTCCAAATATAGGCCTCCCTCTCTACACTCACTGACCAAATTACTTGTCGGATTTCCATACCATTGTCGCTAGCAGGGTGTATCACCTTAATGAAGATTGTGTTCCTGCCCAAGTTAATGTACCTCTTTCTAAACATACCTCTCCTGTTAAATCAGTCTTTATTTCGCACACTGACAACACAGTTGATTTGACTAGCCTGGGCCGCGAAACAACCTTCACACTGTCTTTTAAGGAAGGTTGTTTTAAAGCCCCAATATATGGAACTTTATTATTTGTGCACCCAAGCTCATCATGCCATTCATTATTTTCGCCCACCCCGTTTCTCCCTTATGTAGTTGTAGAACAAGGCTACATGGCATAGATTCTTCCTGCATCATTCATGGGTGTCCCCTCCGGATACCCCTTGGTAGCCTCATCCACAGTTGCGTGTACTTCTGGTGCATGACGAAGATTATACAGCAAACTGGGCAACAAAGTTCTGTGCTCCCCTCTGCTCCCACTGGAATATCACCCCTTGCTGCTGGTCACACATAAAACCCTGTACAGGCTCCAATTCAAACATCGTAGTTTTATTCATTGAGGAGATCTATGTAGTGATGTTCTGTTTATCACACAGGCTGAGTACATAGGGGACATGCTGGTCTCTCCTCCAGATGTATTCATGTTTATCTGCTTGAAATACAATTCCTAGCAGACTTTCCAGCCGAATCTCCTACATTCCCCACACTCCACAGCATGCGTCAGGCTGCCAATACTTGACACTTTGTCTTATCTTTGTACCATTTAGCCCAAGCAGAATCTTTAGGCTGTTGTGGGCCAGTGCAGCAGCAGTGGGACTGTAATGATATGTGAATTTTGACCACTGACTCCACGTTGCCTTTAGCCTAGCACTACACTGTCACATTAGTGACCGCCAGCTTCCCTTTGTGTATTGACTTTATCTTAGCATTAAAAACTGCTACGTTAAAAGCTGCAAGTAGTTATCCACGTTGTACAATGTGCGCATGTTTTTATTCTTCATGTTGTTTCACACAAAGGGCATATGCTGATAAAAATGTACTCAGACGGCAGGTAACGGACTTGTTTTTAATTGGCACCTTGGGATTGTTGCCATGTCCTGATGTGTTATTTTCAAAGCAGGCCTAAAGCAATCATTATTTTTTTGAATAAATAAACTTCTGCAGGGAAAGGGAAGTTCTAGACTTTTCCTTTCTTGTTTGTTCAAAGTATAAGAGGCTGAGACCAGATGGACCGGGGACAGAGAGTGTTTGCAGATCTCAGGCACACCCAGGATGCTGGAGTGTGCCATCCTTCCCGTGAGGATAGTTGATCTCTCTCTCTCCTCAATCGATTCTGGGATCTGATGCTGAATAGGAGGGAGATGAATCAGTGATGCCCTTTTCTCATGGTAATGCATATATTTTTAATTCATTATTTGATTTGCATTATAGTGTAGATACATATATTTGCTGTGTTAATTACAGTGGAGAATCTTTTGTTTCATTGCTGTGACCATTTTTGAACGTGTGCTTTCAGCATGCTAATCTCCTTTTAGGAACCTTCAATATTGAAATAATAAATGTCTTCTTTGGACTAATAAGCACATTCCAGAGATTTTTGTCAGTGCATGAGTGTTTCAGCTTGGTCATTAGTGAAGCAAAACAGGGACAGGGAACTAGGTATGGTGCTCACTGATGAGCTGTGGCGTTACTGCTGCACACAGAGAGCGTCTATTGCGTCCAGTAGTAGACTCAGAATTATACATTATAATTTCCTCGACCGGGAATACTAAACTTCTGTCAAGCTGCATAATTTTGGTCTCTGGTTAGATGATTGCAGCACCAGATGCGGGATGGCAGGTGCAGACATCTTCATCTAGCCTGGTCTTGTGGGGCAGATGCAGTTCTACTGGCAAGAGGTGCAAGCTTCTCTCTCCATTAGAGGAGAAGAGCTCCCATTGGACCACCCCCTAATGGCTCTTCTCTGGTACGTCCAATCAATCAGACGGGATTGATACAGCGTGACTAATCACTTGCGAGGGTATCCTGGTGTTGAGAACATAGCTGCTAATGGTTTCAGTTGATCTGCTGAGGCTTGAGCCCTTGCCTGAATTCCAGAAAAGAGGATGAGGTCCATAGGTGAAGGGGGAGGTTGTTCCAGGATTTTGCTGGAAGGTAGCAGAAAGAACATCCTCTGCTGTTGCTTTGACAGAATGGGGATAGAGGTGTGTGCGAGGGAGAGGAAGTGGAGTGCAGGTGTCTGGAGGGTTGGTGGAAGTACTGGCTGTGGTTGATGTGTGCTAGTCCTTGATTGTAAAACGCCTTGTAGGTATTTATCAGCATTTGTAATTGACATTTCTTCTGACTGGGAGTCAGTGGAACTTCTTGAGGTTGGGGGGGGTGGTAGAGTGGGTCCATTTAGGGAGGTCGAGGGTGAGTCTGGCTGCAGAATTCTGTATGGCCTGTAGTCTCTTCAGGAGGTGTATGGTGATTCCTATGTAGAGTATGTTACCATAGTTCAGCCGGTTGCTGACTATGGTTTGTCTGGTGTTGACACTGAGCCATTTGAAGATCTTACGGAGCATGCGAAGAGTGAGGAAGGATGCAGAAAAGACTGAGTTTGTCTGGTTTTTCATAGTGAGCTTGAGTCCAGGATGATGCCAAGGCTGCGGGCATGGTACGTTGCAGTGGGTGCTGGTCCTAGTTCGGTAGGCCACCAGGAGTCATTCCACGGAGCTGTGTTGCTCCTGAAGATCAGCACTTGCACTTCCGTTTTGTTTGTGTTGAGTTTAGGCACTGTCCCTTTTTTTTAAATTTTATTTTTAATCCAGACGTTGATGCCCGTCATGCACTTTTAGAAGTTAGCCTTCGTGTTGGAGTGGTGTTCTGATAATGAGAGGATGAGCTGGTTATCTTCTGCGTAGGATATAATGTTCATTCCGTGGGTCCTAACAATGATGGCCAAGGGGGTCATGTAGATGTTGAACAGTATTGGGCTGAGCCACGAGCCTTGAGGGATGCAGCAGATGATATTCTAGGGTTCTGTGGTGAAAGGTGGGTTCTTCCGTCAGGAAGGATGCGATCCATTTGAGGGCATCTCCTTGGATTCTGATGTGATGAAGTCTCTTGATAAAGGTGTGGTGAGGTATGGTGTAGAATGCTGCTGAGAGGTCGAGGAGAATCGGGCTGCCATTTCTCCCTGGTCAAGGAGGGTTCTAATGTCGTCAGAGGCAGCAATCCAGATAGTTTTGGTTCTGTTCCGGTTTGTGCAGAATCTGGATTGTAAGGGGTCCAGAAGATTGTTGATCTCCAGGCACCTAAGTTTAAAGACTGGATTATGGATCTCATACACTGTGATGAGCAACTCCCCCTGTAAGCTGAACTCCTGCCTCCTATTTCACGACTTAGGTATGCAGAGGGAGTCAGGTGTCCCTGTCTTCAAACACAAGTGTCCACTTTAGGTCAGAGTGAGGACTGGAGGGGGCAAAGGACTATTTGTGCACATTATGAATTTGTCATGAGGTTATTGTTGTTGATCCCTATGCAACAACATTTAATAAGCAAAATAAAAAAGATACCTTAGACATCGCCTCCAAACCAGTGTAAAACTTTGAATCCCCAGTTCAAGCAACAGATTAACTTCAGTGTGCTGCAACCGTCTTAGGGGTGTTAGGTGAGTTTGCTTCTTAATATATATGGTGCAAAATATGATTGAAAACCAGCCAAAGGTGCTATTTTCAACACAACAAAACACTTAAAAGATAAAGCTCAATAAACATACTAACGTGTATAAATAAATGTGACAGTTACAGACATAGACGAATTTAAAAAACACAAGGCAGATCAGAAAGCCATTTTAGGATGGCAGCTAGTCCCAAAGCGTTCTGCCTACAACGTTTTTGCTCATCCAGATGGAAAGTATCTCCTTTGAGATCCAAAGGGGAGTTTGGCTCACTGCCATACACTTTTTTTTTTTTTCTTGTTCAAACGTTTTTTTTTTAATTTAATACAATAAGACGATCCAACAGACATACCAAAATGCCCCAAATGGCTAAGTAAAACATTAGCATTAGAAAATTCAACAACATAAAAAAACGTATACCATAATTACCAATATCATTATGAAAAGAGTAAAATCAATATAAACAAAGAAGCCTGTGCTATTTACAGTATAGTTTCATCACATTGAATTAATAGGCAGAATTTTTTTAAGTGAAAACAACCAGCAATTTCAAATGTTAAGATAATTCGATTGCAATGAATAAGATGCATGATTATGGTTGCATTAATTCTGTCTAACTGTATGTTAGAAATGCAAGTAAATTAAGAAGTCACATTTGTGTTAGCTTGAAAAAGTACATTGTTTGCTTGAGTGTCCAAGGTTTTATAAATATTTCCTATTATTAATACTCCTGGTCCGGCCGTTCCCTTGGTCTATGTGTCTCTAAAAGCAGTTTAGGCAACTCGAAATTTGCTGTGTATCTTGGAAAGAAGAAAACCTCTACTATTTTGAGCTCACAAATTGCCAAGTGCCTCATCTTAAATGTTTGTAAAGCTTCTTGTTGGCGGTACTTTGTGTACAACATGTTGTTCAGGACGCACATGTATCACTCACAGTACATATACTGTGCAATTTGTGTTATTCTTTGAGGGAAAAAGATATGCAGCTTTCATTAAGGCAATGTTCTCAGTACCTTCAAGAATTTTGTATGGTATTCATTCTAATACATCTGTATCTCTGATAATCTGCAAGTTCTCTGTGTCTTATACTTTTGTACACTTACCTGGAATACAAAATTCGGGCTAAGCCATCTTTGCTGCCAAGTGTAGTATCATATTTTTTCAGTGTTCTTGGTGCAGTGTTATATCCGATTCAGTTGTCTTCCACTGGATTTTGCAGGGCTCTAAAAGAGTTGCTAATAGGGACCTCTCTCCATAAGATGTCCTGGTCAGCAGAGGTCTTTCTGTCCGAGATTCCTGTGAACTCAGAAAAACAGTCTAAGGGTGCAGTGAGAAGTGTCAGAGTAGCAGTGGCAGGCAGATGTCCTCTCACCTTGGTGCTTGGGTGACTGCTCACAAGGGAATGAGTCACAGAGAGAATACGGGTGGTGCAACACTTGGACCTAACTCGTTTTAACATTGTCTGAAGAACGGTTGCTTGATGATGCAGAGTCCAAAGCCCTCACATGAACATCAGCATTACTCAGGGAGATGGGCATCATTGCAATGTGCAGCATGCAGGCTTCACACGGACATCAACCCTGCTTGATACAGCTCACACCCAGTGGCATTGTGGTCAAGCACACAGGCTTTAGAGCAGATTGGAAGGAGGGTAAATGTCAAGCTGGCTCAATTTCAGGCTTACTCTCTCTCCAGCCTCTAGACAGCAAGGCTCAGAAATGCTGGACCTAGGCTCTAAGCCAATCCGAGCAAATTTACTATTTGCAGGGAATGCCACATTCACAAGTCTTTTCCTCAGTCGTGGTGATCTGTACCTTATTCTTAGAAAGAAGGCATCCATAAATTCCGCCTATGCTTTAAAGGGTGCAGAGCTTCTGGACGTAGAGGTGAACAATGTAAAAAAAAACAAAAGGGTTTACTTACATTCTGTATTAGAGCGGTTGGCTCAAAACTAACTGCCCAGTCAGATTTAGCCTCACACTTTAGAGGAGAACCATAATTATTATTTTCAGGTGTGTTGCAGCTCCGTGGCTAGAAGCTACAGTGGATCAGACACTTAGATTTTGTTTACTGGCTTCCTGAGAACTTTCTCACCAATTAGTGTTGTTGCTGCGGTCTCCTTTCTTTAGCAAGACAGAAAAGAAGATATGAGGGTGGGGAAGGTGGCAAAAATTCTTTGAATATGGTATGCAAACTAGACCATATATTTTGGCTACTTCATTGTTCAGGTTTTCCTCCTTTCAGGTCAGAGGTTGGTCGAATGGAACTGGCACAGTCCAGGCCCAGTGCAACAAAAGATCATTAGTGCTCCATTCACTGTGTATGTATCCATTGATAAACAGATGCATTTGGCTTTACAAAGATGTATAGAGAAGAGGAGCAGTGGAGGGGGCAATGCAGTACTGACAACTACTAAACTACACAGAGCACCCTACAATCTCAGGGGATGCACAACTGTAGGGGGATTCATGGGTACCCAACATCTCACGTGCTCAAGTACTCCCGGGCACACAACATAAAATACTTGGGAACCAAGGAGCCCAGTTATGGCAGACCACATATTTTCAAGAAAGAGCCAATGGGAGGTCTCCCCCTGGGGTTATGGTAAAAGGACTGTGCCCTATTCTATATTTAACTACTACCACGTGTTAACAGTATCACAAACTGATCATGGCGGCAGAGCCATGTTAGTCAAAAACAGATGAGAAACACGGAAAGCATTTTGGAGCTCTTGTCAGGACATCTTTCACACAAATCTTGTGTCACCTACACAAGAAAACACACTGGGTCTGCCAGAATGATAACATTGGGAGCACCAGTGCTATTCTTTAATTAGCTCAGACATCTTACATGCAACAAAGTTCCAAGATCCTTCAGCACATGATGGAGCCTTTGATTATATTGAGCTTTGTGTAAAGTATAGCCAGATGGTAGAAGGGCTAGTGAGGTTGGAATTGCATAAAAATCTCCTGTTTTGGCTCCCAAATCTCCTTCAAATTTAGTCCCCCGTGTCCCCTGCCATCCCAATCCACTACTCGACCCTTATCGTCCATCAGTGATTTGGAAACATCAGTGGTGGATTGACTCTGTAGTATTAGTGAATACACACATGTGGGAGGAGGGGAACCCGTTGCTATTGGTGGAGCAACATTAATGAAATTACCGGAAGAGGGTGGGACTCCGTCTTGCACATCTTCACCAGTGGAAACCTTTCCTGCCATGAATGTAAACATTTTGTCTTGGAATGTGGCGGTGTTAGGGCTAAGCCTGGAGATCCCAAGTGAGGTTTGTTCATAGAACAGTTTGACATGTTTGCTTCAAGAAACATGGTGTCTTCATTTAAAAAAAAAAAAGATTTTTTTTATTACCCAAGAGAATACAAGCACAAATTCATCATTTCTGACATTCAGAATACAATATACAAAAAGATGATTATCCAGTGCAAAACAAAAAAATAATATAACAAAGACGAAAAAGAAAGAGTTCATCTAAATCTACATCACCTCTGCCGTTCTATTATCGAGTAGCTAACCATCTACCCAATACTCGCCACGTGGCTTGTCCTTTTCGCCTCCCTTTCCGTTCATACAATGCATGCTCCAGCTGATATATCGAAAGGAGGCGATCTAGCCAGTGTTGGAATGTGGGGGGTTGCTGATCCAACCATACAGAAGAGATGCAAAGTCGATACACAGCCATAAGTGCAAAGATAAACTTAGAAACACGTGGCTCAATTAAATCTGATACTCCAAGTATTACAACTCCGGGGGTTAGTTCAACATCTTGACTAGCGACATCTTTGATAAACTGCCCAACCTTCTTCCTCAGAGTCAACAGCTTTGTACATGTAGCAAACATGTGTATTAAATCAGCTACATATAACTTACATCTAGGGCAGTGTATCCCCTCTGCCCTACCCCTCTTTGCTATCTTCCCTGGAGTAAAGTACAGATCAAAATCCGTTTTATAATGCTGTGCCTGGAGGGACGCGGCGATCAGGGTATTACATCCCAACCCAAGGGATTCATACAATTCTGACTCTTTCACATTGAGTTTGACACCCCACTTCTTACTATGCTTCTCCAAATCGTCTGATGATTCATCATTCAATCTAGCATAGACTCCCCTTATAGTAATCTTGTCGCTAGTTATCATCATCTCCAGCAAAGAACACTTTGCAAATCCTACCACCCCCGTGTTCCTAGGGATAAAATCCCTTACTTGTAGGTATTTAAAAAATCCATTTGACCCAAACCAAATTTCTCATGTAGATTCTCATATGTGACCATTGTGGATCCTACAAAAATATCTCCTAATCTTTGTATCCCCTGTCGGTTCCAGCTCACCATATATAATTATCTCTGAATATCTCAGGGAGCAGAGTGTTATTCGCTATCAGGGTATAATAATTGTATCTGCCAAGTCCTATTCTCTTCCGCCAAGGGTCCTAGCATCTAAATGCAGCTTTTAAGACCTTAAAGTGAACCTTCTTATAGTAGCTGGGTTCCAAAAATGTCAGCAATGCCCCACTAGATGCAGGACCGATTAATAATTCATAAATATTCAGAACATACCCCTCACCGATCCGCTGATATTAAACAAGAGGTGCATATACTGTAGTGTGACTGCCATCTGGTATAACTTAAAATTAGGAAGAGACCAACCTCCCTTCTCCCTGGGCAGTGTCATATATTTACTAGCCCTCCTAATCTTGCCATATGACCAGATAAACCTCATTATTAAATGATCCAGCATATTAAACCAAGATTTCTCAAACTCCAGTGGGATAGCCCAAAATAAATATAAAACCTTAGGGAGAAACATCATCTTTATCATGTTACACCGTCCCATAATTGTCATATGTAAATTGTTCCATCTGCCAAAATTATGTCTAGCTCTCTTAACAATCGACGTTAAATTGTACCCGACTATTTGCTCTACCTGAGGTCTGTTATCGATCCCTAAATAAACTGCATGATCGACCCTTCGTGTATCTATTGACCTGCAATACTCATTTAACATTGTTTGGGTCTTATCTTTATTGAGTGAATAACCGGACACTATTCCAAAGCTTTCTGCAGCCTTTTCCATTTCCATGAGGGCCAGATCTGGATTGGCGGTAATAACTGCAACATCATCCACATAAGCCAAAATGTTTGTGCCCCACCCGTTGCGGATCACCGGTTGAATGATCGTGTTCTTTTCTAAGTATTGCAGGAAAGGATCTAAATATAGTGCGAATAATAAAGGCGAGCACGGGCAACCTTGTCTCGTACCGCGTTCAATCAGTAGATTGAGTAGTCACCACACATTTGGATTCTAGCACTTGGGTGTTTATACAGGGCCTTAACAGCTGTGATAAATCTATGCCCTAAACCATATACCCGCAGAGTTTCCCACAGATATTCCCAGTTAACTCTGTTGAATGCTTTCTCAGCATCCAACAAAACTATGGCCATAGACTCTTCTGCCATATGAGGGGCATCAAATAAAACTCTTCTGATATGATCGTTGTGTCTCTCCCAGGAACAAACCCATGCTGATTCTGAGTTACTAAGTTGCTAATACAAGAGGACAAGCGGGTTGAAAGTATTTTAGAGTACATTTTTGCATTGCTATTTATAAGTGTAATTGGGCAGTGCAAGCTTAAACTGAGCGGGTCTTTGCCCTTCTTTAAGAACACTACTATATTAGCAGTGCCCCAAGACGGTGGAGGATTACCCCCTTGCTGTACTTGAATTAACACCTCCACCAACACCGGTAACAGCATATTCTTAAAGTGTTTATATAATTCAAGAGGAATACCATCCGTTTCTGCAGCCTTCCCATTCGGGAGCCCTCGGAGCGCGCCTTCCAACTCCTCCATTGTAACCTCATGACCTAATTTTTCTTGCTCCTCTGAGGTAATCCTACCGCCTATTATCTCACTTATCCACCCACTATCGGCCTGTTCGATACCAGTGGGGGTTACCCTATATAGTTCTGCATAGTACTCCCGGAAGGCTTCCCTGATTGCGTCTGAATCTGTAACTATCGCCCCGCCTTATTCTGAATCTTCAAGACTGAGCCAATAGAGGCCCTTTGACGGGCCCTCACTGATAAAATATGCCCCGCTTTCTCACTGAATTCGTAACTCTCCTTCCGTCTTGCCAGGTATTTTTCCCCACCCTTTCCGCCAAGAACTTATTTATTAACATTTTAGCTATCGCTATCTGATGTAAAGCATTTTTAACGTCCATGCCATAGTCGACCGCCCTAATGAGTTGCTCTTCTGCTGCATGCAGATTTCCCAATAGATCCTGAGTCTGGACTGCTGCCTGTTTCTGCTGTCTAGCACTAAAGTCGAGTGTCCCTCCCCCCCCCCCTTATCACAGCTTTTAATCTATCCCACACTATCTCAACTGAAGCAGTCCCCATATTGAATTCCAAAAATTTCCTTCAACCGTATATTCATATACTGTATATACGAAGGGTCGTTCAACAAAGCTCTCTCAAACGTCCAACCCTTCCTAGATCTCTGCCCATCCTTTATCCTAACCTCAAGAAGTAAAGGGTTGTGATCTGCCATAAATTGACGGTATAGCTTCATTTCAACCCCTCTAGGAGTATAGGTGAAATAAGAAAGTAATCTAACCGTGCAAGCTTCCTATGGGGAGCTGAAAAGTATGTATATCCCGGGTTTGGCCATTTCAGTGTTGGCCATACATCTACCAATTCAACTTCCCTTTGCAAGTTCCTAAGGGCCTGATATACTCTAGGTTTGCATCCCGAGTAGCTTTTATTCCTGACATCACTTAAATTCTGTAGTCTATCCCATGACCCGTTAAAGTTCAAATCACCGCAAACGATATACGAGGGAAGGCCATCCTGCTAATTCTGAAGAAATCAAATCCAATAATGACGGATCGTCATCCACTGAGCCATACAGTGAGCACAGCGTAAACCTTACTTTACCCAACAAACATTCTATTACTACCCCTCTTCCTAACTGATCCACCTTCCTCCGGGTGACTATACATTTGGTGTTATTTGCCAAAATAGCGACCCCCTTTGTTTTAGTCTTTTGCTCGGTACATCCCAGCAGCCGCAAGCCTAGAGTCTCCAGCACAGCTTTATCAGAATTCTCTATATGAGTTTCTTGAGACAATAAATGTCCGCTTTTAGCATTTTCAAATCGCCTGCCGTTTTTCTCCTCTTACGGGGATTATTTAAACTGCATATATTAATAGTTGCTATCTGAAATACTGCCATATATATACCTCAAGCTTGTTTCGCACCGCCATATTACCATATTTATATATAAACTCTCTGTTCTTACAACTGTTCTTATATCTCCACCTCTGACTCTTAAATTCCATCTTCCTCCCCAGTGCTCCAAGTGCTGAGTCAGCTTGTATTCGGCAATTATACCTTGGATGCCCAATTTTCCTTATTCCCCCCCCCCCCCCCCTCCCACCCCAGCCCCTTCCCACCAACCCTACCTCCCTCTCACCCCTTTTCCCCATCTGCCCCCTCCCCTCCTCTTGCCCTCCCTCCTACCCCCTCCATCCCACAAACCTCACTGAAACCACCTTCCCCCACCCCCAGGTGCAATAAGACCATCGCTGGCCTAAATGTTGGTGCCACACAGATGCGGGCTGCGACTCCCCCCCCCCCCACCCCCCCAAACTGCCCGGCTCCTGCTTCCTTAGATACCCCTACATTCTTTACGGACATTACCGCTAGAAGGCTTAAACATCAACTCTAACTTTTATAGAACTTTAAGCCCCAGCATGTACTCTTTTGCCTGAACCTCTGAAGTAAACATTTTGACTTTCCCATTAACCACTGTCTTCAAGCGAGCGGGGCCAGCAAGTAGGCCTCCCCTAATTTTATCCTGAAATGGTTTATTCAACTGCCGAAGCCTCCACCTTCGCCCCACAGTAACGTAGCAATAATCTGGTCGGGTAAAAAAAGTGACATCACCCACACGGCGTGGGGCATCTGGGCGAGCTTTTTCAAATATGGCCTGTCTTAACAAATAATTACCAAAGCAAACCAATATGGCTCTAGGATATTTAGATTCCGCTTTGCGACCTCCCTCCCGTCTAACTCTTGGAAATCTGTGAGCCCTTTTGGATCTCTGTCTCCCAATCCCAGTTGGTGAGCTCCGGGAAAGCATTCCGCAAGGTCTTAATCATATATGCCCTAGTATCGTTACCCTCTGCCTAAAAAGCGTAAGTTATTTCTCCTCTGCCGATTCTCCTGATCTTTCAGTTTCCACAAAATATCAGTTAGTTGTCTACCATGCGATTCAAACTTTAGGGCCTCAACGTCCGCCTCCACCGCCATCGTTCTTTCCTCCATTGTGTTTAACTTTTCTTCGATTTCTATACAAGACTTCACAACCTTGCGGACAGTTCCTTGCAAGCGCTTTGTGGCGATCCAAAACCGACGACTCTGAACCCTTGTCTCTGTTTGCAGCTCCTTAATCGAGTCGTATATTGTCTGTAACATTTCTGAATCTGTACTAGTTGCGCAAGTACTAAGGACCAGACAGCCCGCACTCCCATCAACATTTGGTAGGGCGTCAGGGATGGGTGCCTTCCCCTTTCCCGTCAATTTAGTTCCTGAGTAGTCCCATTTAAGTGTCTTGCTACTGTGGGACCAGTTCGTGTTTTTAAACACTTGCGTTGTCGTCGTTGCTGTTGCACGGTGGACTCTGCGGTTGATGATGCGCTCCCCGAGTCAGAGGATATGCTACCTTCTATTTCACTCCGGTTACAGCCGCTGCTAGTAGCATCAGAATCCTCAGTTAATGAATAGAATTTATCTCCACCGTCCTTGGACCAATCCAGGACTTTCTTTCTTGTTCCAATCTTCTTGGCTCCAACTTCAAGATTTTTGACTGCATGTCTGCCCCCCATTGAGCCCCCCGAGCTCATCTCAGGGAGAGTATCAACTTCGTCTTGAATGTCCTGCGCACCACCTTTAAACTCCACCTGTTGTGATTGCATACTTCTACTAGTGGGTGCTTTAACTTCCTCCCCATTCGACCCCTTTTGCTCATCTCCATTGCCCAGAGTGTCCATCGGGCCCCAGTTGGCACCTTGCAGCATAGTCGGAGGGGGATTGCTCCCATGAAAAGTTTCCTTAACTCCTTCAGAGTGTGTAATCTCCCCACTGATTAATATGTAGTTTTCTTTTAGTGCCAATTGGGTGTCTGCTGGAGGGGACTTAGTGTGCTCGGAACCGCTCTCTTGCATCCCGCCAGTCAGAAAACACGTAATAGCAGGCTGTGATTTATCCTTCCCCCTGGCGTCTAATGAGGGGGGGGGATGCCAGTAGTGTTCTTGCCATCCTTAACAGTTCCAGCTACATTTCTACTGCTCGTTTTAATCACACCTGAAGTAGGACGTCTGCCTACGGGGCCTAAATCCCCATTATCTTTCCCCATATGTGCTGTCCGGGCCCCCTCCCCTTTATCACCAAGATTTCGCATGGCTTTTGGTGCCATGTTCACTTTTGGGGCACCGGGAAGAACAGCAGAAAGTTTACTGAGCCTCCCCGACAAATATTCTGTGCTCCTCACAAACAGTCTGAGAGCACTACACAGCAGCTGATTCGCTGACCGCAGTGAGTCCCACCGTGCATATCCAACCAGGCCAAGCTTAAAGTGGGGCGTAGTCAGCATTGAGACCCCTCCCCCCAACCGGGCCTTATTTAATCCTTTATCTGTTGATCCTAGAGCGCCATACCTTCTTGCGGATTTCTCTGCACTCGTCTCGTATAGATTTTTTTTTAGCTCTGCACCTTTCTTCTCAGCGGGAGGGCCACGCTCCGGACTCCAACCCGCACTTAAAATCAGTGCGAGGGAAAAAAGTATGGGGGGCCCGACACGCTTATCGCAACATCGCGTCTTCTCCGTCATCAGTCCGCTCTGCTTGCTGCCGGCGTCCGGGGAGGGAGAGGCCTAACGGCTGTAAGCTACATGGCCAACATCTTGCTCGATCAACAAAACATAGTGTCTTCAACTGGTTCATGGAGCGGGCCATGTTAATTTCTTTGTTTCAGCTAGCTTTAATGGTAAAGGTTGTCCTTTTGGAGGCACTCTAGTCTGGGTTTGTATCTTCGTAAATGTCAAATTGTGTTCTCTTTAATAGTGATTCTCCTGACATCCAAGGTATATCCATTCCAGGAACAGACAACCGTATGTTTTATTTGTAATACGTGTATAATCATGGGATGAGAGGGGGAGCTGAAACGCCCACACTGAAAACTTTAATGGCCCACAGGGAGACGTTTGATGCACATGATATCCTAATTGTTGTGGGTGATTTCAACTCTACTTTAGAGCCACTGGACAACAATGGTCACTCTCTCTCTGAAGCAGAAAATGAGGAATGGGCGGCTCCCACACTAGAAATCAAACCTGTGAAGCGATGGACTGAGGCAGCTTATCAACTTTTCTCACTTACACTTTTGTTTAGCTTTTGTTTAGCTTAACAACATGCAGTGGTTGTACAAAATCTGACCTACAAGCATTTTCTACTTTCATCTGCTCAGTGCAAGCCAGTAGGATTGACTATATATTAATTGCCCTCTCTTTGTGGTGATCTGAATTCGATATGAGGGTCATTCCCAGAAACAACAGTGATCACAATGCCGTGCACTGTACACTGTCTAACCTTTTTAATTTTCTGAAGGGCTCACCCCCATTCCCCCCCTTCGATCTACATTGGGCTGATTCCTTCGAATAATAGGCGTAGACTCAAATGGCCCAAAATTGAAATGGATCTAGAGGGTAGGGTCACTATGAATAAGGCCCTTTTATACACTGTATGGAACCTAGAAACCTCATGTTCACAACAGGATAGAAACTCTGCAGTCTCATCCATCCATGTTAATCTTTTTAATATCATAGGGCAATATTTACGGGGGGAAGCCTACTTAGCACTTAGTCTAGCAAAAGCAGCCAGTTCATGGTACAACGCATGGAGCAGGCAAGCAAAATACAAATTACGCCGCTCTGTGGAAAGAGGACATGCTGTTGACATCAGACCAAAGAGGAACATCTATAAGCAGGTCCAGGTAAAAGCATACAAGAGTTGGAAAACCCAAATTTGGGAAGATCTATAGGATGCAGCGAAGACTAGGGATGTTAAAAGAGCATTGTAGCTAACAGGGAAGAGTCTGAAGTGTCCTCTAGCATGCACCATCAATTTGGACACTTGTTTTAAACACTTCTCCGAACTTAATGATTTCTCTTAAGGGTCTGAGGAGGCAACAAGCGTCACATTCACCCCTGAGCTTCAATATTCATCCCTTCTTTAGCACTAGATATGAAAGAAACTACATGTGCAATTACTATCATTGCTCTTGGTGAAGCTGCTTGACCTGACGGGATCTTCAAGACCCCAGCTGGCCTGAGGACCTTGGTCGACTGTTTTGCTGCTTTTAATGCTGACCTTGGGCTAGTAATTAATCATGCTAAAACTAAATCCACAACTGTCAACCTCAACAGGTCTTTTAGGGGTTCCATCGTTCTTGAAGGATGTAGCCTTGACAGGGTAACCTCCTTCCATTGCCTCAGAATAAGGCTAACCCCATCAATGCAAGGCTCACCCAAGTTAAGTGCAGTCTGAACCTATGCCAGCATGTATCTGGATCCTCAGGCTGTACCGCACCTCAAAACCGAGACCTACTTCAACAGCTCTAAAGTTATACAGCTGTTAATATCGGATCAATCAATGCACACAACAAGACACCTTTATACACAAACAATAAATTTTCATACACAAACAAAGTCACATCGCCCCTGTTGGATTCACCCGTCAAGAACTCTCTGTCAACCCTAGCACGTAGGTCAGTGGTCAGGCAGGCTCTGCGGCTCAGGACTGTAGGTTTATGACTGACAGGTCACAGGTGGGATAACACATAGCTGACAGCCAAACACACAAGCTAAGATCAGATCCCACAGATAGTTAGCAACACTACAATGGTCCCCATAAATTGGCCCCATTAAAGCACAAATGGCCAGAGGGATGCATGCATTCCCAAAACACCATAAAGTTAGATGCCACATGTAGTTAGGTACACTTGGACAGTCAGGACACAGCACAAGCAGTGACCACGCGCTCCTTAGGCTGGGAATCTGAACACGTATTCGCTGGCCCTCATAGTGTCCACGCCACGTTGAGGCCCACCTGCATTCCCCATCTAGAAATTGTATCTGCAACTGTTCGCATAGTTCACCAGGGAAAGAATGTGTTTATTGCTAAATGTATAAAACGTGGGTCATTTCAATGTGCTCTGAGAGACAGTCCTCAGATACCTGTGCTGTAACTGCTCTCCTGGTCAAAATGTTTAATTAAACCGTTTCTCGTTTTGCCAGAAGCCCCTTGTCTTTTGTTTTTTAAGGTAAAATCTCTTTCGGGCAACACGGGGCCAAGGCCAAGGGTAGTGCCTTATATGGTGCTGAACTATGAGGCTCATGTGGCCTGGCTCCGCTGGGGCTATCAGAGAGTAACTTTTTAAGGTCGTTGTTGAACCTTCCCAAAAGTACACCCCTGCTCCCCCTAACCTGGGACAAGGTCAAACGCCGCACGTTGTCCAAACTTTCCTGTTTATCTGTCGCTTATTTCTGCGTTCTCTCTACTTGTACAACTTTCGCCAGGGCGCTTCTCGAGCTACCACTGCTGAAGTGCGACGTTTGAGCTTATGTGTTAAGGTACTTGCCTCTCCGTAAGTCCTGAAGAGGCCCCTATGTGAGGGGGCCGAAATGCGTCGGTCGACCTTACAAATTGGAGAGGTTTCAAGGTAAATTGATTTGACCTTGTAAGGATTTCGGATAACATATCTTCTTAAATAATGATGGAAAGCAAAAAAAGACTAGAGATGTGATTAATTAGGCAACCATCTCCGATGTGTGGATTATTGTTATTATTGAAGATAACCACATTGATTTAAATTATGGAGAGCTGCGAATGACCTTGTGTATATATGGATATTTGTCTTTTTGTATAATTGTTTTTTCAAACTGTTTTTTGACTATCCTTGATGTTGGAGAAATAGAATGAAATAGTTAATCATGTAATTAAATTGCAATCTCAAGGAGTGATTTATAGTTTCATTTGATTCGAATCAATGTTTGATTGATTGTTTTTCCTACTATTTGACCATTTGTGTTTACACATTGTGCATATCCTACCCAGGTACAGTAGGGTCATTCGGGTATACCTCTTTTTATTTAGAGTACATTAGTAAATTTTAGGTCATTTTTCCTCATTTGTATATTAATTTCTTGGTAACACATTACAAATTTTGCTGTTTTGTGTGCTGTAAATACCTATAACAAATCACTGTAATGCTGCACAATTGTTCAGTAAGAAGCACGAGGTGTTTAGTCATCCCTGTTGTATCGAAAGTTAGCTACATGATTCACAAATATCAGGGATGTGCACACACCTCACTGACTTAGATCTCTTGCTCATATGAATCTAAATATTATCTGCATAAATATGGCACAGAAGGCTGTATGTTTCCAAATAATATTTACAAACGTTTAGAGATTGATGTTTGTTTTATGCAATGTGTTTGTTTACCATACAGTTGTCTGATGTAAAGAATCCAATATGTCCCTTAAAGAGATACCTGTGTCATTTGCAAGTTCGATTTAATTTAGATCCGACACATAGTCGGACGTGTCAAAGCATCTGATCAGGTGTGTTCTGTATGTTATGTCTTCTTTCTTTTTCTTAACTCTGAAGATAACAAAGATATCCCGGTGTTTATTTTCAATTTTATTTCTGTTCATGGAAGACAACCTTGTGGTCTCTTTTCTATTCACATTTTTGAGAATTGGTGTTTATGGTGCTTAAGCTATTGGCAAAAAATTCCTTTCCCTACTGACTGGTGTATTTTACACTCAACATTTTTCTGTTGGCATTTTTAGGTTGTCCATATGCCTTCTTTAGTATGCATAAGGGACTGTTTTATATGTGAAATCACACAGAGCAGTGCAATAGCACTGCTGAGCGAACTATCACAAAACCATCTGCAGCGGATGCTACAACAAAGGGTTGCATTACTTTGAGTTGTATCTATTTTTCTAATGATTTTGCCTGCACTTACCCGCCAGTGCTATAGGTGTGATGCTTGCTTGGCATGGGCACACTCAATTCACATGCCATACAAATATCAAACCTATTTTCTATGGGCCCACCTTCACGATCCTTGAATTGTGGTGACCGGGACGGAAGCTGTTAAGTTACAAAATGTGATAAGGTTCCTTGGAAGTGGCCAAGGTAGCTGTGCTTCCACAGATAGATTTGTAGTTCTGTCATTGTCAAGGTTCCTGGGAAGAAGCTACTGGATGCACAGATTTTAGTTTTGGGTGTCTCTTTGATCCTATACAGCTTCGATGGCTAACAAAGATGAATCAGCCTCTGTGGTAAATGGGAGGCTATATCTACATGATTCAGAATAAGAGCTGTAGTAAATGCAGTCTTGATATTTTAAAAACCCTTTTGTTGTTTCAGGCCCCAATTGAAGGAGGTACCTTTCTTGATTGACGCATTTTTTTTACAGCATTATTCCTTCATCATGCATTAAAGTGTCTGTATCAGTTTGTGAATCATAGAAACGTTTTGTTCGTCTTTCATTTTGCTTGGACCAAGTCATTCCTCACTTTGGAGCCCTTTTGTGGAATCATATGAAGACCTTGATCTTCAAATTTGAAACCTAGGAAGGCCGCTGATTGTGCCTCAAAGATACATTTATCCAGTTTGTCACAAAGAATGGTTCCAAAGTCTTTGTAGTATTTCTCGGATATAGTGTTGATGTTTCAGGAAAATCAGCATATCCTGCATATAGAAAATGAGAAAAGTGTCCAGAATATCTCTAAAAATATCATTAACTAAATTAGACAAAGAGGCAGGAACATTTAGGGCAAAAATATAGCTGCTCCTGCTAATGAGGGAGAATGTCAAAGGAAGTCTTTAGCTAAATGTTCAGCAATATATTTTTCAGATGTTCATTTACTTTAACATTTGTTAGAAGAGCCACTGGTGTCGAATCTTTGGTCCAGGAATCTGATCTATAGCACAGTGATATTCCTTGAAAAGAGGTAAGGTGTCCACACGTTTGTCGCTAAAACGTTTTTAGAGTATGGGGAAAAACAGCAGAGATGTTGTCTTTGCTTTCTTCTGGGCTCAAAATGAAACCCTCTGTTAAAGGTTATATCTGTGTTGCACGGAAAACAATTCTTCTTGCAGTATTCTGAAATGAGCTCGACACTTGACAACTTCCACTTCAGCAAAGCATGTAGCACAGTATGGAAGTTTGATGTATCAATAACATCTAACTAATTGGGTTCTCAGTGCCACAAGTCTATACCCATCACCAAAGTCATGAGTCTCTTTACAGGCTTTACCTAAGCCTGCTGTCAGTTCCTTTAAAGGGTTCACATTTGCACTTCTTTCAACCAGGTATATCAGGCACTCCACAACTCTGTTGTCCATGAGGCAACCTTTGACTTCATACTCCATTAACGTCCAACACTTAAAGGTTCTTAACAGCCTTAACAATGTAACGTTTAGCAGAAAATGTGCTCTACTTTCAGCAGACACTTGTATGCAGGAATCACCCAACCTTGGTCTGCTTGTTAAGACCAGGTATTCTTGTTTCTTTGCAACTAAGGCCATTTTCTCGCAAAGCGACCTGCTTATCTACCATAAATGCACTGTCTACTCTCATCTGTGCTGTTCGTTTCCACAATATAAAGGGAAGTGTGCACATTTTTGTATCTGCTTGAGCTCTTTAACAAGCATAAGTGGAGTAATTTCCGCGAGAACACTTGCAATCCACCATGTAGCATGGTTCTTTTTTTCAACAATCTTTAATTTTGATGTTGATTGATTGCAAGACTAGGTCGATGAATAAGAACTGGAAGAATTCCCTGTAAATTATAACATGCCTGTTAGATCTTCGCTCAGCTTGTGGTAAAATGCTGTGGTGGAAGCCTCAACAGTTCAAGGCACCCCGAATTTTAATTGATCGGACAAGCTGAAACCTTTATTGATGTCTTTTAAAGCCTTTTTGTACAGCAAGCCAGTATGAGTGGCTTTAGTAGCTGGTCTTTGTTTAAAGACAACATTGCTTTGATCAAGATGCCGCCCAAACTAGAGTGTCCTTTGTCAAGTTAGTGAAGATGATGGCAATGTTAGCAGAATTTATAGAGAAATGCAAGGGTTGGGACTAGAAATGCACACTACTCTGTACTAAAAAGGATGGAAAACCTTTTCTGGAGATGTCATTGCTGTAGGTAAATCACCACAGGGAAGCGACTAAGGCGTATTTGTGGATGCGCACTCCAGCTCAGTAATGGCAGGATTGTGGGTAGGGATGTTAGTTGTTTGGGGATTTGTTTGAAGTGGCCCATAATGGCCTATGCCATAACCTGTAGTGGATTGTGATCCAAGGTGGTAGAGAGCTGCCTGGCAGATTTCAGGATTATCTCATGATAATACAACCTATACCTGAAAGCGTGTTGTTTCCTGTAAGAAGGTAAAAAAAGCAGAACAAGATACTGGAGGGAGTTGTCAGACAGCTTCCAATTGCCATTTCTCTTGTCTAAACTCTGCGTTGCCTACAGTAACCTGAAAATCCGCCCCTCCCCCCACCTCTTTCAGTCTAGTAGTTATGGTGCCACACGCTATGTAGACAGGTCTGCCATAGTCTCATAGGGAAACATTTGACTATTAAAATTAACTGTTTCCTGGGCCAGTTCCAGATGTCATAGTCCCTTACTGATGCTTTTCGCCACCTGATGCTGCTCTCTGCTACTTTTGCTTTTGGCTACGATGTACGTCAAAGGCTTTAGCAAACGTTGTAGCATCATCAGTCTAACTGAACTGCAAAAATATTTCCAAGATGGACTCGTAGTGTGTATGTGTGTCCATGGCGATTATCTTGTAATTTGTTTTCTATGCCTTGTGAAATCTCCTTACAAGATGGCGCCTGAGCATGATTACTGTCTTGTAGTGTTTTTTCCTAAAGCTAAAAAGAAGTCATTAAATGATGGCTGCGGAGCAGGAGTAAAGTCATATTCTAGGATAAGGATAAGGATAAGAAAAACCACTATAAGACGGTGGTTGTTTTAAGTACACCCATGGTCTTTTTACTGTTATGGGGATCTTTACATTTTTTCGTATTATAAAAGTGATGTATAGTCATTGTTTCAGTTATAGTCCATACATGTTTACAAATGATGATAAAGAGCCCTGAAATGTCATTTGCTTAATGTGAACCCCTAGATTTTTTTTTTTTTTTTTTTTT
Source organism: Pleurodeles waltl (assembly GCF_031143425.1). Classification (NCBI taxonomy): domain Eukaryota; kingdom Metazoa; phylum Chordata; class Amphibia; order Caudata; family Salamandridae; genus Pleurodeles; species Pleurodeles waltl. The sequence goes on from NC_090444.1 coordinate 478,385,683, forward strand.
TTTTGCATGCACTCTCTTTTTGGCTACCACTAGAAGTGAATATGTGAAAGGGATTCCTCTGCAAGGAGGCAAATGTTCCTGTTTTGCATTGTGTAACTGTTAAAGTAGTCCTAGACTGAAATGCTAGTTTACATATATGTGCATTTATCTGCCTTTAAGCTGACTGGCCAGGATTTGTTTCATGTATGGCCGTGGCCTGCTTGTGAGGTTAATACATACCCCTAAAAGACACACATAGCCAGCCGCTCGTTACGACCCTGGCGGACTTAGGAGCGCCAGTGCCGCAGTGGCGGTCGGACCGCCGCCAATGTGGCAGTCCGACAACCACATTATGACGTGGCATTGTACCACGGTCAGACTACCAGCACTGCCACTGCTCCTACACTGGAAGGGCTGGTGGTCCTAATCTAGGGATTACGAGTCCCTTCTCTGCCAGCTTTTACATGGTGGTAGTACTGCCATGTAAAGGCTGTTGGAGACGGGGTGCTGGGAGCCCCATGGGGGCTCCTGCACTGCCCATGCACTTGGCATGCTCAGTGCAGGGGCCCCCATGGCCAGCCCTGTTGTGCTTTTTAATGTTTGCTTTGCAGACAGTGAAAAACTCAATGGGTGCTGGATGCACGCTACGCACTGCAACATTGCCGCTGGCTCTATTATGAGCCGGCATCAATGTTGTGGGCTGTTTCCTGCTAACCCAGCGGGAATCTCAATAGGGGCCGTAGGAAGAGGACCGCACTGGTGGTAACCTAACCGCAGGACTTCGGCGGAAGCCCCTTTCTGTCTTAATGAGGGGCATAATCTGCATTGAAATGTGTGACAAAGCCCTTGTTTTTGGACTCCATATAGTGTTGTAAATAGATATAGTGTTATGAATCACTGTATCTGAAATGGTGTTTTTTCTTTGTTTTTTTTTAAATCTTTTCCCAAAGCTGCATTTTAAGAAATGTTGAAAATTATAACTTCAAGCCCTGGCTTTACACAGCCCTCTGATTTATACAGTTACTGTATCAACCCATCTAAATACTAATTGAGTTTATTGGGAATCTACGTGGATTTGTACCCAGAAAGAGCCATTAAGGCGCTGATTGGTTCAGGTCGAAGTTCCTGATCTCTGGATGACCTGCTTTGAGCAGCGACTTCAAGCTTAGTCGATGAAAAGTCCCCCTCCCTCAAAACTAACTTTGCCTTTTGAGGTACCAGATCAGAATACCAAAGACATTTCACTGAAAATAAAGTCTGAGCCATTTGGTATTTTGAGGACTTGAAACAAAAGTGTTTAGTGACCCACACAAAATCCATTTAATCTTGCAAATGCCACATCACTTAAAAAATGGTTATATGAGCTAGGACAAGTGAATCAAAAATCTTTGTGCTACTCTGAGATTGAACTTTGCTGAAAATCTCCTTGTTTATGAGGTTCTAAAAGCTTGATCTGAGGCCCGCAGCATGCCTTCAGTGCTAACTAGCAAATCAAGCTGAACAAAAGAAGAACTAACTGATACTCTTCTGGCAAACTCTTATCCAGTTTGACCACCAAGAAGCACATTCCTCTTCTCTCTGCCTTGAATCTTTGTCCTTTCTTAAGCCTAGGAGAGACCAATATGTAAATTTTATTTAAGGCATTATCTACGATGTCAGGCACATGAGTTTGTGCAAAGTATTGTATCTGTTGTCTTCATTGGCCTCTAAATTCACTCCCAACACTCCCATTTTCTCAGTACTTGGAAAGGACTTCTTCATTTGAATCACCTGAATTACGATCCCTTTCTTTGTTATGGCCAGGTTTGGTGGTCCTCAAAAATGGAATGCTGTTTGTCTGTGGGCCTTTTAATAGGGGTGGCTCAATGGAATTTTCCATTTAGGAGAGTAAGGGTGTTTTTCCCTTTACTAGTAGAATCCAGTTATCAAATATGTACAATTATGGGTGATTTATGTTGGGCTTGTTCTCTCTCTTTTTTGTTTTACCAGTAGCTACCCTTATGCCTGGTCTATGATTGCAGCCTGATAATTACTTTGGGGGAGAAGCTATGAAAAGAACTTTGCTGGTTATTTAAGCAAGCTCAGAATTGTTGAAAATAGAACATGTTCAGATTTGAAAAACATATTTGTATTAATTCTGCGTTTGCCTCATTAGAACAGCACTATTGTTGGCAAAAAAGAATATTTAAAGGCCAAGGTGTAACACGAGTCCAAAACGTTTAGGACTCAAATCTTGACTTATGTAGGTTGTGAATAGGCTTTAGAGTAAAGTCTATATAAATAAGGGATGGGCGAGATTCTATCACAATTTGAGGGAGGTTTGTCATCTTTTGTAAAATTGTTCTCTGAATTTAGTGAAATTGTGTTTATATGTCACCACATCAGTAGAGTTGTTGGAATAGGTTTTTTTTTAAATTGGAATATCTTTACTTGTTTTGTTTGAAATCTTCCCCCTTGTTATTACCCATTACCTCCTGTGAATGTCTCTTATTTGATGTTGTTTATAATTTGCGTTTGATCGTTTCCTTTTTGGTCCTTTTTTTTATTTTTTATTATTATTATTTTTTTATTTTTATAATGAGTCTGCTTTTGGATTACCTCTACAATCTTGATGTAGTTAATACGTTTATGGTGTTAGGCATTTTTGGATTGTTCATTGTATTATGTCAGTGTTGTATTGCTCTTGTGCCTGTTTCACCATACCCAAATACCATTTATTACATGTGTATTTAACACTGTTGTGAGTCTATGTGTGTAAATATATATGTATATATCCGTTTAGGACAGTTTGCCCCATAGGTACGGTACCAGAATATCATAAACAAAATATTATTTATAGCAGTGTTTTCCAAACCGTAAGGTCACTAGCTGATATATATATTTTTTTTCTTGGTGGGTTGCGAAAGTCCAAGCAGTAAATAAAGATGGTTTGAAATTCTGTATTTATCTTGCCTTATTTGCTGTGGTTCAAAGACAGAGGTCAAATGTAAGGCTATGTCTTCTGACAAATTGCTGCTTATTTAATTTAACATGGGGATTGGTGTTTAGAATCTCCGCACACTTTGCAGCCAGAGAAAGAAAAGTAGAGTGAATTATGTGACAGTCCTACTGATGCACAGGAAGTGTGATAAGAAAGGCTTTAAGATGTGATTTGTTTTGTAACACACAACCAAATGTAAATACCTGTAAATGAACTGTACAAATTCAGCAGTTAGGAAAGCAAAAATAAAGCAAATTTTGTAATTCTAAAGTGTGATGGAAACAAAGATTTTAATAGGATCAAATCAAGACATTTTACTTGGAGCTGCTCAAATTATAAATACTACTCAAATCCCGATTTCCCTACATTATCATTTGTGTGCAATATAGTGTTATTCGTAAATTTTGTCTGTGCAAGTTTAGTGGCCATTTTAGGGGAAATGTACTCTCTGCAAATGACATAGTACTACAGCACGATGCTTTAGGTACATAAAAAAAAATTGCCTGCCTCATGTCCATTAAAGCTAGATGGGTCACAAACGTTTGTCGTTCTGAAAATTGGGTTATAGTTCTAAAATAGTTGTGAAACACAGCTGTACAGAAATATGATTTCCTAAATATTGTTTACAAAAGTATTGGCCCAATGGTTTTTAAAATAGAAAATATTTACAAAGACACCACTTTTGAAAATGGTATTCAGGACACAATATTTCTGTCAGCAGATATACTTGCTAAAGACCCAGGGCCTGTAAATCAAATGCTACTAGTGGGCCTGCAGCACTGATTGTGCCACCCACATGAGTAGCCCTGTAAACATGGCTCAGACTTGCCACCACAGTGTCTGCAGTTTTAAACTGCCAATTCAACTTGCCAAGTGTACCCACTTGCCAGCACTAAACCTTTCCTTATACTACACGTAAGGCATACCTAAGGTAGGCCCTAGGTAGCCCCATGGGCAGGGTGCATTGTATGTTAAAGGCGGGACATGTCCTGACGTGTGTTACAATTCAGTCTTCACTGTTGTAAGGCCTATCTCTCGCATAGGTTAACATGGGGGCTACCTTTAAATATAATAAAGTACAGATTCCCTTTGAGAGCAGATAGAAATATGGAGTTTGCGGTCTCTGAACTCACAATTTAAAAAAACCTCTTTTAGTGAAGTTGGATTTAGATTGTTAGTTTGAAAAAGCCACTTTGAAGAAAGTAGGCATTTTCTTGCTTACACCATGCTGTGCCTGTTTGTGGATTCCCTGTCTGGGTCAGTTTGACAGTTGGGCTGTTTACACCTCTCCTCTAGACAGTGACACAAAGGGAGCTGGGGTGTAGCCTGCATATTCTAATGAGTCATCTAAGCTAGAGTGGAGGGCACTGACGCTGCTCTCTGGAGCTCACCGCGAGGATCACGATGCCCTGCAATTACAAAGGTACTGTTTGCAGGTCTTCCCGACACCGTAGCTGGACTGAAACCCCGCGTCCAGCCTGAACTGTTGGTTTTGTTGAGCATGACTCCACGATAGCCCCAGGTGGAGCTTTTGTAGTGTTCTCAATGTATCACTGTGTATTATGTGCAAATGCTTTTGACACTGCTTCTTAGATAAGCCTGGCTGCTAGTGTAAACCCCTGCTCACCCCTCAGTAGCTTATCTGAGTGGGTATCTCCCTTATTCTGACTAGAGTGAGGGTCCCTACTTGGACAGGACGCAAACCGACTGCCAACTGTAGACCCCATTTCTAACACAGACGGATTTGCTTTGCTTTTGCTGTATCAGAAGATGTGTAGTGTTAAAAGAAACTAGTCTTGCTTTCAGGAGTCTGCGCCCAATGCAGGATCCTGCAGGTAAGGAAAAGGGAGGATTCGTTTTGTTTTGTAGCTGGATTTTAGGGAGCTTTTCTGAGGGTCTTGCCTTGTATCTTTTTCAGAGCGGGACTTACTCCTGAATCTCAAAGCATTTTTAAAACTTCTAGTCGCATAACCCAGCCTCTCCCACACATTAAGCAGCAGTCTTGACCTGATCCATTCCTCCTCGTCCTCTTCTTCTATCTGTTCCTTTTCACCCAGCCCATTGAAATATTGAACTATTTATTCTGCCCTACTCTCTATCCTCAGCACATCATCTCTCCTCAAAAAGGGCACCCCACACCCTGGTCAGTCACCTTCAGATCTTTCAAAAATCTTCTTCCTAAGAAATTTGATCTTCTCTTTTCTCCTCATTCATCAAATTCCATCTGTGTTGTTACATTACACATATGTGCAGTTTTAGCATTGTAGATCTATATATATTCACTTACAAAACCAAAGGTTACAGGGACGTTATAGTTAGGCTCACATTTTATACGTACAACACCATAGAAATTCACCTGTTATAGTTAGGTATTTCAAGTAACTGTACCTCGTGCCCTAAAGTAACTATAACTCACATCCCCCCATGCACAGTTTTTTTTTTTTATGATTATTTTTATAGCAAATGTTACAGTGATATTATCAATGATATAAAATGTCATGAGTGCTGTAATATCTGGTGTAATTAGCAGTGCATGGAGAGGGCACGAGTTAGTTACTTGAAATATTTAACAGGTGAAGTTCTATGGTTTTGCACCTTTAATATGCAAGTCTAGCCATAACATCCCTGTCACCTTTGTGTTTTTTTGTTTTTGTTTTGTTTTATGTGAATGTCAATGGTTTTTTTAAATTCTGTTTCCCAACTATACCGTCCCTGTAACCTTTATTTTTTTTTTTTTGTTATTTTTTTTTTTTTTTTAAATGTAAACTGGTTTTGATTACTATATGGTAATCCAACCACCACTGTGCGCAGCCTTTGGCCGTGCACAGTGGAGTTTGGCCAGAAGGCCTGGCCTTCAACCAGACCCTGAGGCCAACCCCATATAACCACGCAACCCTTGCCATTTAGAATGTGAAATGTTCTGACAAATTGAAAAATATTTGAGAAGTACAAATAGTGACATCAGCTTTCTGTATGTACTTTAAATATTTGAAGTTGAAAATAATTTAAAGTTGAGAAATGACAACTGTTACTTCTATACTGGAACCCTGAACCTTCTTTGTGAGGGTCTGAGACCTTAACCACTAGGCCGCAAGTGACTCCTTACTGTGTAGTGACCAGACATCTCTATGACATTGAATCCAAAGATTGTGAGGGGGGAGGAACTAAACCCCTTTAGTGCGGGCGTCGGCCACTGGGAGTGGGTTCGAAAATCGTCTTTTTTTTTTTTTTTTAAAGCCCTGGGAGACACGGAAGAGCTTCTGTGTCTCGCCCCTGCCCCCCACCCACCTCTTTGTGACAGCGCGCTGACGTCACAGTGTTGTTTTTCCCCATCGGAGCAGGAAGCAGGCGTATCTACATGGATATATCTATAGATAGATCTCTCTCTCTCTATCTATATATATATATATATATAGAGAGAGATATCTATATGTGTGTGTGTGTGTGTATATATATATATATCATCACTTTTGTCAGTGCATGTGTGGTTTCCCTGGGGGCTGCAATCGGCCCCCAGGAAAACCAGACCCACATATAAAAGTGATATATATATATATATATATATATATATTTGCCGCCAGTTGTCTTGCAGTTGCAGCTTGCGTCTTCAAAGCAGTGCACATACTTCAACTGACGCATTTCAACTGTAGCTTTTAGGCAGCAATAAAAAAGTCAAGTAAGTCTTGTGATTATGTTTCTGCTACAAAAGGATCAGGCGTTTGTCTAGTGGCAGTTTTAGTGCCATAAAGAAGCGCAGAAGGTTTATATGACTACTGCAAAGAGAAAATCTGTATTTTATGTAAATAGCTGAGTAAATTAGTAAAGTCAGCCACTACCTGCGCTATAATACAAATAAAATGTATGTGCAGGGTGGGGGGTGGCTATGGAGAGATGAAGAGCACGTTTGCTGGGTGGTAATAAGGGAATCCGAGGAGGAGGACATGGGCGTGGGAGCACCAATAATGATTGTTGAACTGGGCGCAGGAGGTGCTTATGATTGTGACGAATGGTATGTGACAAGGTGTTTGAGTGTCTTGAAAGAACGTGCTGATTGAAGGAAGAAGCGCAGGTAAGGGGGCCTCTACTGTTGCATGTATCACACACATCAGCAATTTTGTGACTGTCTATGTAGGCTAGTGTTTTAGAGCAACAGTTTAGCCAATAGCAGAGATGGCATCTTGATGGATAACTGCTGCTGACGTCACTCGGGTTATAGAGGACAGCTCTGACATAGGATCAGAGACTGAGACAGCAGATACTGAGACAGCATCTGAGGGATAGGACAATGGCGCAGACTCTGGGAGTGATTTTTTCAGTTGGAGAAATCCCATTGGATAACTCCTTCCAGTAAATTGTGAGGGAGGTGATGAGGGCAGTCCTGTTGTCCCTTCGCAAGCACAGTCTGTGCAACAGGGCAATAGTGGGTTAGCCCAACCCAGAGAGCAGGTGAATGCGGGGGCAAGCACAGAAAAGGTGCTCTCTTGGGAGCTCCCCAATTTAGTTCAGCCCCAAATTCCACTGCCCAAATTGTATTGTGGAGACATCGAAATTCAGGCACCTGTGTTTTTGGTCCTGGGTTCGGCGGCTATATAGGGAAACATACTAAACCCAAACATTTCTGGAAACTAGACAGCTGGGGGAGTCCACAGAGGTGTGACTTGTGTGGATTCCCCAAAGTTTTCTTACCCAGAATACCCTGCAAAGCTGAAATGTTGAATAAAAACTCTATTTTTTTGCATTTTTGTCACACAAACTACAGGAATATGCTGCGATCCACAAAATTCCGACCACCCAGTGATTACTCACCTGTCCTGATAAAAACACTACCCCACTTGAGTGCCTATACCTAGTGCCTGCGTAAGGAATGGATCACCCTAGGGTCAACAGTTGCCTCATGTAAGTACCAACATTGACCGTTGTGTGATCTATTCCTGTCGCGAGCACTAGGCCTACCCACACAAGTGAGGAACCATTTTTATCGGGAGACTTGGGGGAATGGTGGGTGGAAGGACATTTCTGGCTCCTCTCAGATTCCAGAACTTTCTATCACAAAAATGTGAGGAAAAGGTGTTTTTTTTTTTTTTCAAAATATTGAGGTTAGCAAAGGGTTCTAGGTAACAGAACCTGATCAGAGCCCCACAAGTCACCCCATCTTGGATTCACCTAGGTGTCTAGTTTTCAAAACTGTGCAGGTTTGCTAGGTTTCCTTAGGTGCTAGCTGAGCTAGAGGCCAAAATCCACAGCTAGGCACTTTGCAATAAACAGCTCTGTTTTCATTGTGAAAAAACGTGTCCATGTTGAGTTTTGGGGCATTTCCTGTTGTGGGCGCTAGACCTATCCCCACAACTGAGGTACCATTTGTATCGGGAGACTTGGGGGAACGCTGGGTGGATGGAAATTTGTGGCTCCTCTCAGATTCCAGAACTTTCTGTCACCGAAATGTGAGGAAAAAGTGTTTTTTGGCCACATTTTGAGGTTTGCAAAGGATTCTGGGTAACAGAACCGGATCAGAGCCCCACAAGTCAGCCCATCCTGGATTCCCCTAGGTGTCTAGTTTTCAAAAATGTGCAGGTTTGGTAGGTTTCCCTAGGTGCCGGCTGAGCTAGAGGCCAAAATCCACAGCTAGGCACTTTGCAAAAAACACATCAGATTTTAATATAAAAATGTGATGTGTTCATGTTGTCTTTCCTGTCTCGAGCAGTAGGCCTACCCACGCAAGTGAGGTACCATTTTTATCGGAAGACTTGGGGGAACGCAGAATAGCAAAACAAGTGTTATTGCCCCCTGTCTTTCTCTACATTTTTTACTTCCAAATGTAAGACGGTGTGTAAAAAAGACGTCTATTTGAGAAATGGCCTGTAATTCACATGCTAGTATGGGCACCCCGGAATTCAGAGATGGGCAAATAACCACTGCTGCTCAATACCTTAGCTTATGCCCATTTTGGAAATATAAAGGGTTTCTTGATACCTATTTTTCACTCTTTATATTTCAGCAAATGAATTGCTGAATACCCGGTATAGAATGAAAACCCATTACAAGGTGCAGCTCATTTATTGGCTCTGGGTACCCAGGGATCTTCATGAACCTACAAGTCCTATATATCCCTGCAACCAGAAGAGTCCAGCACACGTAACGGTATATTGCTTTAATAAATCTGACATTGCAGGAAAAAGTTACAGAGTAAAACACTGAGAAAAATGGCTGTTTTTTTCAGCTCAATTAAAAAAAAAATTTTTCCAGCTGTTATTTTCTGTAGGAAAACCTTGTAGGATCTACACAAATGACCCCTTGCTGAATTCCGAATTTTGTCTACTTTTCAGAAATACTTAGCTTTCCCGGATCCAGTTTTGGTTTCACACCCATTCCTGTCACTAACCGGAAGAAGGATGAAAGCACCATCCCAAAATTGTGTGGAAAAATGTGGTTTTCTGATTCAACTCTGCCTGTTCCTGAAAGCTGGGACGATGGTGATTTTTGTTGATGCCATTTTCAGGGTAAAAACCACAAGCCTTCTTCGGCAGCCCTTTTTTCCCATTTAAAAAAAAAACCAAAAACAAAAACTTTTAGGTGTAGGTTGGCTAATTTCTTGGTCTCCTCCAGGGGAACCCAGAAACTCTGGGTACCTTTAGAATACCTAGGATGTTGGAAAAAAAGGCCGCAAATTTGGCGTGGACAGCTTATGTGAACAAAACATTTTGAAGGCCAAAGCGTGAACTTACCCAAATAGCCAAAAAAAGGGCTCCGCACATGGGGGGGGGGGGGGGGGTTGGGGGGGGGGGGGGGGGAGGTTAGAAGGCCCAGCAGCTTAGAAGTTAAATGTTCCATCAGGAGGAATATTGAACATTCAAAACATGAGTAAATAAACAAACACACTGCCATAAGATACTAGGATTTGAACCGTCAACCTACTGAGTGATGTCCAAGAGACTTACCAGTTATTCAGAGGTGACTCTGTTCTGCTGTGCATCAAAACCTAACTATAACAGTTGTAGCAAACATCTTGCTAGTGTGACACTTTTCAGTCATTTTATGGAGAGAGCATTGCAATAACAATCTCTCTCTGTCTTTCTCTCTCTCTCCCTGTCTCTTCCATCCCATTATGGGGTGAAAGAGAGAGAAAGTGACAGACCTTGAGCTCCCCCCGTGGTCCCACAGGCTCCTGTCTCCTGCAGGAGCCGGCATTGCTCCTGCAAGCTGTTTTACATAGTAGTTCCCTGCTTGTGGGAGCAATGTTTTAATCTCTTTCCCTGCCGGCATGTTGGTGGGCAGGGAAAGAGATTAAAACTCCTCTTTCAGCAAGCAGGAGCTGTTTGACAGCTTTCACTTGCTGAAAGTAGAGTGCTTGCTTTTGCTTGGCGGGAGCTGTCAGCTTCCACCAAGCAAAAGCAAACATCTACATCCTGAGGGTGGGGAACTCAGGAGGTAGCAGACACCAGCCCTGGCTGGTTGTCGGTCCCTAGGGCCATATATAACTCCGCTGGTGTTGGGGGTCCAGGACGGACCACTTGCTTTAATTTTAGTTAAGCCCCGGGCGAGTTAGCAGTCCCCAGAGCCTGGGGGATCTGCAGAATCCCCCCTACTATTTTAATAGTATTGTGCCCTGGGGAGGTGGCGGTGCCCAGGGGAGTCTGTAAGATCCCTCCTAATTTTCTTTTATTATTTTTCCCCTGGGATGTGGTGGTCCACGGGGCACAAGAGGGGTGTGTGGCCCCCTGCATCTAATGCAAACTTAAAAGCCTACTAAAAGCCCTATGGGGTGGGAGCATGCTCCTCTCTCTTTCTCAGTCTGCAGTGCCCCCAGGATCTGGCCTACTCAGGGGCAATATAAACGAAGAGCGCAGAAGAGTGTTGATGTCAGGAATAAGGCTGTGCGTGGTCCAGGTCTCGCCTGAAACTCCGCTGCGCGGATTTGCGGCGCTTCATGCGCACCACTTGTCATCCCCTCTTGCTCCAAAAGTGGCCATCAACGTCGTCTGCCCTGTGGTAAAGCTCATGTAGCTTCAGGGTCAGGACATTGGTGGACAAGATGCACTTATCAGTGCTATTCTATGAAGGGACTAAAATTCCCATGTTTTTAGAGGCAGCAGTCATCTTGGGGTGTGGCAGGCCTGTAAAGCCCAGCCACACCCAAGCACGTTGCTCACTATTTTGAAGACTTCAATGCAGTCAGGCCTCGTGAGGGTTCCTCGGAAGAAGAGCAGATTGACGGCAAATCGGAGTATCCTTGTTTCCATGGTGAATTCAGATATGAGTAGGTTGTACTTGTAGTGGTAAGGTCTTGATGAGCCCAATCTTGAAGGGAGTTGTTACTTACAAAAGGTAAAGCGCCCCTTAGCACAACCAGCAAAGCGTTTTCAGTTTTCAGAGTAAAGCAGTCTTAGCACAACGAGCAAAGCGCTTCAGGACACACATGTAAAGTGCTTTTGGCACAGAAATCAAAGCGCTTCAGTCTGCATGAGTAAAACGCCCTTGGCACGGCAATCAAAGCGCTTCAGTCCGCATGAGTAGGGCTCCATTGGTACGGCAATCAAAGCACTTCAGTCCATATGAGTAAAACGCCCTTGGCACAACAATCCTAGTGATTCAGGCCACATGAGTAAAGCGCCCCTTAGCATAACGAGCGTAGGGCTTCAGATAAGACAAGTGAAAGCGCTTTCTGGCATAAGGAACAAAGAGCTTCATGTATAATAATCAAAGCGCTTCATGAACAATAAACAAGGCGCTTTTGCCCAACGAATAAAGCGCTTCAAGTTCAATGAGTAAAACTTTCAGGCCTATAGTTGTAAATGTGAAAGCATTTTTGGAGATAAGCTAATTATAGTTTCATTGTTTTTTGGAAAGCATAATATGTGAAAAGCATATTTTAAGTCTTTGAGAATTTCTAGGCTGTGATCAAACGTTTAAGTTATGAATGCATAGTTGTTACAGGGTTGATATTCAGAGTATGACCATAGTCCAAAGCTCTTGCCATCTCTTGGTTCTGAGGTTGTAGTTTGTTCTTGTTCCATGATTCAAAGAAGGGGCTTCGCCCTCACTTCAAAAGGGGTCTCAATCTGATATCACGGAGACGCCTTTAGTTAAGAGTCTACTGATGAGTTATACTGCTATGAATGAGTATATGCATATTTGTTCTAACCTTTACTTTTCAGATCTCTCTCCCTGCAGTTCCCTACCCTAATTCCCTTCCCCCCCGCCTGGCTTCATCATAACTCTGTGCTATAATAGCTTTCTGAGTTGGTGGCGCCGGGAGGTGGGCCTTTTGTTCAGCAACGTGCAGATCCCTAGGAAAGGACACTGTGACAGAATAGTGAGCCCACAAGTTTATACTTTCCTCTTGGTCTGCACGTGAGCTGCGCAAAATGGCCACCTTAGATACCTTTATGCAAGTAGTCACTCAGATGCAAAGGGATTTGACAGACTCAAAAAATGTTACAGCTGATTTAGTTACTAAAGTAACTCAGTTACAGAGTAAGGTGGATGGTTCTGAATCTGAGTCTTGTCCTGCGCTTTCCGCGCCTACTAACATAGCTGTGAATTTGCAGACACAGATTCCTTTAGCCGCACCAGAGAGGTTTTCTGGGGACCCCAATATGGTTTTATCTTAGGAATGCTGTGGTTAATGTTACACAATCCATGCGTAGACAGGCGCAACCAGGTTTTGCGTTTTTCTTCTTCCTCTTGTGCAAAAAGATGTTTTCAACCAAGACGAGACAAAGAAGGAAATCTTCAACACTCTATTGCTACTGCATTTGAGAAGGAAATTGATCTGCCATCACAGTATTCAGAATATACTGACGTTTTCTGTGAAAATAAAGCGAGCTCCATACCACCTCACAGGCCGTACGATTGTCAGATCTACCTTGTACCCACGCCAATATACCAAATTGTAGAATCTATGCATTATCAGAGAAAGAAAATCAAGTCCTATGAGAATACCTTGATCAATGTTTAGCCAACAAACTAATTCGGCCATCACGATCTCCAGCGGCTTCTCCGCTGTTTTTCGTACCCAAAGCTAATTGCGATTTGAGGCCTTATATTGACTTTAGAGTGATAAATAAGATCACTGTTAAAAATAAATATCCACTACCTCTCATACCAGTCTTGTTAGACCAGGTAAAATCTGCCGTTATTTACACCAAACTTGACTTACGAGGTGCTTATCACCTAGTTCGAATTTGAGAGGGAGATGAGTGGAAAACAGCTTTTAAGACTCGTTTTGGCCTCTTTGAGTATCTAGTGATGCCATTTGGTCTATGTAATGCCCCAGCAGCCTTTCAGTATTTCCTAAACGATGTTCTGAGAGAATATCTAGACATCTTTGTCATCATTTATATTGACGATATATATTGATTTTTTTCAAACTCTGAAGAAATACATGAAGAACATGTAAAAAAAGGTATTACAAACTCTACAAAAACATACTTTGTTTTGCAAATTAGGTAAATGCGAATTCCATACCAAAGAAGTTGAATTTCTAGGAGTCATTTTAACACCTGACTGCATGCAAATGACTGAAAGAAACATTCAAGTATCCACATTGGCCACACCAAAATCAGTACGAGATATGCAATGTTTTTTTGGGTTTTGCAATTTTTTTTATCAACTCTTCATCCATCACTTCTCCCAAAAGGTGGCACCAATCACCAAATTTCTAAGGAAAACAACCATCTTCAACTGGTCCCAAGAGACAGAGGAAGCATTTCAAGACTTAAAAAATGCCTTTACTACAGCTCCCATTCTAGCTCACCCCAATGTGGAGGAACCATTCATTGTGGAAGCCGATGCATCCGATGTCGCTGTTGGGACCATCCTGTCCACCCCATAGCATATGCGTCAAGAAAGTTGAATGAAGTGGAACAAAATTACACCATAGCAGAAAAAGAATTAGTAGCAATTCGCAATGCTTTCAAAGAATGACCATTGAAATTTACAATTTATGAGTTCTGCCAGACTACTAACTCCCAGACAACTGAGATGGATGCTATTCTTTGCAGAATATGATTTCATAGTGACTTTTAGACCAGGAGTAGATAATCGTAAGGCCGACTCTTTGTCTAGGCAAGATTCTTCGATCGCACATACTGAACAAAAACCCATGCCTATTATAATGCCTTCAAAAGTGTTGTGTTTAGTAGCAGCCGAGAAGTTCTTTGATCTCATTCGTAATCATTTTCACATCACCAAATGGCAAGAGTGGTTACAACAAGACACCAAAATGTCCATCCAACAAGGCTTACCTCTACACAAATCTCGAGTATTCCTGCCTACTGAGGAGTTGAGAGACAGCTTTTCATTGGTTGAATAGTCATCCTCTGGCAGGTCATCCAGGTCCTCAAAAAACACTAGAACTCATGAAAAGGTATTTTGGTGGCCTACATTCGTTCACGACCTTAAGCAAATGCTACAATCATGTGAAGTATGTGCAAGATGCAAAAGCGAACATAGCAAGCCGAAAGGTCTACTGATAGCTCTACCCGTTCCAATCACCCATGGGAACAGATCTCTCTCCCTGCAGTTCCCTACCCTAATTCCCTTCTCCCGCCTGGCTTCATCATAACTCTGTGCTATAATCGCTTTCTGAGTTGGTGACGCCGGGAGGTGGGCCTTTTGTTCAGCAAAGTGCAGATCCCAAGGAAAGGACACTGTGACAGTTGACAGCCATTTTGGGACTCTGCTTCCGATTAATCCCACACAAAAAATGTTTTAAAAAAGGAGGGAGGCCAGGGTAGGGATACCTTGAGCCCCTAGCCCAGTGGTCCCCCATGGACCACACCAGGGCTCAAAAGCTTTTTTTTTTTTTTTAATTCTGAAAAATCTTCTGATCCATCTGCGGATTTTTCCAAGTTTAAAAAAAAAAAACAAAAAAAAAAAAAAAGACAAATGCCTTTTAGCCCTAGCTAAAATAGCTGCCAACACTTCCTTGTTGAAGTGTTGGCAGCCAATCAGATAGCAGCACAGGGTCATTTGGACCTGCAGATCCTCGGCGTCCCTAGATCTCTATATTTTTGAACCTTTAATGTCTCAGAAACTACCTAACCGATTTACCCCAGGTCCCAAAAAGCACAATCTGCCCACAAGATCTAGCTTCTTGCCAAATTTGGTATATTTCTATTGAGCAGTTCAGCCTAAAGGCGTGTCTAAAGACCCTATGGAAATTACCATGGAAAACACAATTTATTTGACCCCCCCGCCTTTTTCTAGGCCCCCACTTGACATATAATCCTGAAACATTCAATGCGCAACAAGATCCTATAGGACATTCATTTTTGGAAAAGTTTGTCAAACAGTGCCAAACATATAGGCAAGTCAAAAGTTTTTTTCTATGGAAACTAGATACTAACTATAAAAACCTACTGATATTTTTGGCTGTCATATTTTTTGCAGGACAGAATTAAATCCTCGGTTTAAGTACCATACTTTATAGGGTTCCATTCTTGGCTCCATGATCACCAAACCTTCATTGGCATCCTTTACATCAGTGCGCTTCTACCCAAACTTGATGTTTCCCTGTAGAACTCTACCAGTTTACTGATTGCATACAACTTTATCTGAAAGTCTGATCTAATGCGTACAAGCGTGGTTGCAAGCTATTCGGTCATGGATGTCTTAAAATCCTTCAAAAATTGAACTAATCCTAACCAATGGTGGAAATGTTTATTAACAGATGGAACCCTGGCTGACTTTGCTAAATCCTGACTGCTTCTTCCCTCTCCTCGATTGTAAAATCTCCTGGCTTTTTTGATGACTCTGTGTTCTCCCTCTGGGAACGTGTAAACAAAAATTACCAAACCACTTGGTGTCAAATTGGCAGTTGTGTAAGATTGAACTTTTTTTTTTTTTTTTTAACCCCTAATGACTTAAGCACAGCTGAACAGACCCAGGCCAAGGTCCTACCCATGTCGGTGAAGGCAGTTGTCTTTGAATTGACCTCCGTCTGAGGACTGCTTTCATGGAACAGCTCTTCTTACCACTGAATGCAGATTCTGATATATCGCTCCTATCATCTTGACTATTCACATGCTCCCCTTCAACTTCTGAATTCTTAAATATATCTGCACTGTTTGCAATGCCTTGTATTCTCATAGACAAGTTTATTTAGCTTGAAAAACTTTTGATAGCCTTTTGGTTCTACAAATAACCAATAATAAAACAGTCTAATCTGTGATTTTCTTTTTTTTTTTAATGTAATTTAAAATTTCTATTGGAATGATAAGGTGAACACAATTAAGTGACATCAACCAAATGGCCTTCAACATACCCAGATCTAATAAACAGAAAAATGTAAGCTCCGTCCTCTTTCACCTGAACTATCTATAAAAGTATTCTAATGCAAAAGACTAGCAATTATATTGGTGCTTGTTTACATTTAGCATCAAAGACAGCACTAAATGTGTTTGTTCAAAATGTAAAATCGTAAATCAAATCTTCTAGATCAAAACCGAGTCATCTCTCAGAATGTATCCAAAAATCCCATGACCCATGCATCAGTGATGCCAACGAACACCTAAAACATGGGCCCTGATTGCCAAATAGGAGGAGAACTCTATTGTGGGCATGAAGTACCTCCAGAAGGAACCACTATCTGAACAAATATAAAAACCTATTTAGCAACAAGCGTAAACATATATGAAAAGAAATTAGTCTAGGCTAAATTTGAGTAGGCCAATTCAGTACTTTCCTTTGCAGCGTGTCACAGCATTGCCCATGTATTTTAATACCTATGATGCAGCTGCCCACCGATATACTTGAAGAGGCTTTTTGTCAGGTCAAGAAAGAAAATGCAATACAAGCATGCATGGAACTAGAAACACCTTGAGGTGTTAATATTACACAAACGCACCTGGCACACCCTGTAAACCAAGTGAGGGCTGTGATTTTGGCAGCAGCGCACAACAGTGTACGAGTTCTTGAAATCTCTTGACTGGACTCCTTGTTAAATTGATCCTTATTACTGATGTTGTTTTTATTCTAATGGGCCGGAACCATGAGTTAAGAGCTCTGCAGATCTGGCGTCTTTGAGCTGGAGACTTCATCTGGGTAGATGTTTTGCTTTCACTAATGATTGAGCTGACGAAAATCTCTGGAATGCACTCCTTAGTTTAAAGAAGACATTTATTGTTATTCCACCACAAGGTTCCTGAAAAATGAAGGAGATTAGTAAATCGAAGGCTCCTGTTTAAAAATAGTCACAGCAATAAAAGGAAAATATATCAAAATGATTCTCAAATGCAATGTACACAGCAAATATATGTGATTTACATTACAGCATAATTGCAAAGCAAAGAATAAAGTCGAAATTCATCACCGTAGGGCCTGCCAAGCTCTTCATCTTTCTCATGCCAGCAAGAAGACGACCCCTGTTCAACTGCGAGAAAGAGATATCCACCCTCATGGGACAAGTGTCTGTGTCAGGCATTTGACGTCCAATCCTGACCGAGGTCTCGGAAATTCCCTCGCTATGAGAAGGGCCGACTATTTTATAGCTTAATCATGGAAAAAGCCTTCTGAAATGCCCTCCCCTATCAGATGGAAATATTCAAACATGCTGGCTACTGTAGCTCAGAGTTGGAAGAAAAACATTGAAAATTAGCCAACCTTTCAAGGCTCCCCTTCCAAGGCCAACCTGTTACCTGCACTGGAGAAAAACAAAAAAATATGTGCTCTCTCTTATCAAGAACTGTTCTTATTGGGTGAGAGAAATACGAAAAACACAAGCTTAGTTTACCATGTGGTAAAACACAGCTCATCTGCAATGTCTAACACCACGAGAAAGCCAATGGGCAGCTAAACTGAATACAAAATGTAATCTGCAACTGGTGAACATTGAACAACAAGTTATATGCACAGTGGTGAAACACAGTCAGTGGTCAAACCTACCTATTTTCACTACAGTAGATGAGGGGAAATTAGTGCAGAATTGATGAATCCCAAATTCATTCCTAATTTTGAAGGGCGCTCATGTTTCCAAGCATTTTATTGGGTTATTTTACTTCCCCCAACTGCCAGAGTTACAGGTGCCCAAGAAGTAACTTAGGGGAGGGGGTAGGGGTTCATAGTTGTTCCTGGGCTAAAAGCTGAGTTGCTCAAAATGAATGCAAATGTCTTCCAATAAAGGGTAGCAGTGGTAAAAGAACATGATTCCCGAAAGATTCAGTAGAATTGTCAGGAAGACTTACACACAGTCAATGGGCTTACCATGGCCCTTTAAATCATAACTTTGATTGTGTTGTTGCTTTCCTGGCAGAGATTTTTGGATTTTCTTTTGAGGAATACATTGGTTCTATGTATATTGACGTACAGGGGAGCTACGGGACGGATGGTTACATATGATAATGGCATACTGACTGAATGCTGCCTTGAGAAAGTCACTTGGTGATGAAACACGTGTTGGCTTTCGATCAATAAACTGAAACAAAGAATTGTATTGGAATATGAATGAGAGTAACAATTCACAATAAAGAAGAATTTGTACTACAAGAACGATTGGTCTGGGACTCGTATGACCTTATGAATGTCAGCTATCCCGTTGAACTGAGTGCTGTGGTTGTATTGTTAGATCGCTCAAAATGAATGCCAGTGGCACCAATGATCTTTCTCATTTGTGATGGCTGTTGTGTGTGTGTTCCTAGAATTCTCGATCATCTTCCTAGTCCTTTTTTGGATGTCCTTAAATATGTCCATAGGGAGCAAAAAGATACTTCTGATGGATGCTTCTGACCACAGTTTCTTCACCGTAGAATATCCCCAGGCACTAGACTGGATTGGAAAACGTTCTCAACAGCAGTGCTTCCAAGTTTGACTAGGTGGTGCCATGTGGCTCTGTGTTGATGCCACACCACCCTGGAAGTAATGGAGCTGAGTCACATGTAAGCACCACATCTGTCTGCTGACATCAGTTCCTTTATTTCCACACTTTCCAATGCAGATCTGAAGTTTTACTCCCAAATTTGTTAGTATTTCCCACGACTTCTCAAACTGTTTTACCAGTCCAGTGTGATAGGGAATGATTGGCCGACCCAAAACACCATGTTTCAAACCATGCTGTGTCTGCATGAAGCGGATGTCTGTCTGTACCTGCTAAAGGTTTGTCTTTGGTCTCTAGCTTTCAGCCACAACTAGTTAATTCATGCCATAAGTGTGCCTTCATGCACCCAAGCACAGTCTGAGACCACAAGTTGAAAGTATATGTCACTGAACAGAAGAAGAAGATGTGGCTTTTGCGTCCTATCTCAAGTCACTGTAGCATACTTGGTCCTGGTCTTGAGACCTCTCCCGCGACTTTCTAATTCCAGACACAAACCTAATAAAGCAAAGTAGGACTTTACCCAGTCCCTACTTCAACACCTAAGTGAAGGCGTGATGTTCTCACAAGGTTAGCCACACCCCTTTGAGGTCTTTGGCCCAAAACAGATTCCTCAGCTGGTACCAATGTGCCCCAAATTTCCCAGGCGGCTGTTGACAATGCAACAAGTTGAGGCCTTCAAAGAGGCCATGTTGCAAATTTTCAGTGTACTTCAGACTTCCTTTGATGCACCTTTGGGGCCCCGTGGAACCACGGGGGCCTCCAATCAGGTTACTGCCTGTGAGTTCATTTTTAGCACCATCTTTTCCTTTGGGACCCGGGCCCATATCGACACCTTTACAGTCTTCTGCTTCTGCTCTGAGATCAATGCTGGTTCCATTCTACACCAATGGCACCGGGAGATGATCTGGTGGCGATGCCAGTGTCGGAGCCCGAACTGACTTTAGCCCAGCCAAATGTCCTGCTACAAAATAACAAAAGCGCGAGTAGTCGTCTTGGAGCCTGACTCTTATGCAGTGCCTCCAACACATTGCTTTTGCCAGCAGAGGCTTAATTATCTAATTGGTTCTGATTCTGGTCATTTGCCAGAGAAGGGGGCACCACAGGATATTGATGATGATGGGGGGTGGCCTGCTACCCCATCAGAATACTGAGGATGCCTTATACATTGATTTACTGATTGTGAGTGGGCTTGATGCCTCTCTTGAGACAGAACTTGACTTGCCACTTATACCACCAACTGAAGAGAGTTCCTCACTTGTGGTAATGGCCTGAAAGGCAGCTGAGGCACTAGAGAGAGTAACAGCTATCCTCAGATGAGACCAAACAAAGTGTTCCAACAGAAATTTTATTTCCTGGGTCTGCTACTTCTGAGCCCGTACTTTCCTTTAACCATTCCCTCCTGATTGTTTGATGGCCATTTGGTCAAAGCCTTGTTTTTGCCCATCTGTAAATAGGCAGGTGGCCTGACGTCCCATACTGGCGGCTGGTGACCTAGACTTTCACCAAGACCAGATACTAGAGAATCTTACTGTGCAGATCTTGACCAGTATGTTGCATCTTACCTCATTTCCAATCACTTCAGGACACCGAGCTTTGAGGCTTTTGGCAAGCGCATGTTTTTTTCTGCCAGTCTTCCATTGTGCTGTTGGGTCATTACATATGTGTCCTAGGGGACGTGGTCAGTGAGATCTGGCCAACAGTTCCAGCATACCTTAGGGTCTTTTTGGCCCTGACGATTCATAATGGGGGAACGCATTGCATTTGCATAGATGTTATGTTTGGTTCTGGGTATTTGGTGTTCACGATACCAGTATTCCTGTACCTCAACAACCGTTTTTTGAAGGTGGCAGAGCATAGTCAGTTGCAGACCACCTCAACATAGCAGCTGACCTCTTGACTTTGTTGGGTTCATTATCAATGAGCTGAAGTCATGCCTCATTTGCAGAGGCTTTCATTAATTTGAGCCTTCCAGGACACAGTGGAGTTTACGGCTTTCCCTCTGCTAAAAATTAGTCCAGAAGATTTGGGCTATGAGCCAATGTTTGTAGGCCCATTCCTACATCGCGGGGAGGTCAACTGTGAGGCTTCCTGGCCTCTTAGCCACTTTCACCCTACTCTTCAAATATGACCGGTAGCACATGCAAGCTTTTCCTTGGAATTTAAAGAGCCAGTACGCCTAGCATCAGGGCAATCTGACTGACCCCACACAGACTTGCAAAGAGGGAGCTAATGAGGAACTGGAAATGCCCAGCTGTACATAGGCTGGTTAATTGGAAGAAGGAATTGGAATGTTGGGCGGAATATTAGAGTTTGGCCTTAAAACGAGAGATCAGGCAGGGCAGACGGTCGCCAGAATTAACACAAGCTTGGGAGCACTTAGAATCGGCTGACCCTCAATGACCCCATAGGGATCTTACTAGCAACCGTCCGCCAGGAGTAGATACTTCCTCAAGAAAGTAATCAATTGCCTTTTAGTAAAGTTAGATCAGTAAGGCTACTGACTTAGTACTCGTCTAGAACACCTGTAGATAAATACACCCACACGTACAGATCGCACTCGACAAGATACAGCTCAAGCAAGTTCGAATACATAGCTTTTCATTTAAATTGGCAGCAAAATAAAAGCAAATGTATATTCTAAAAACATGCACATGCATGGAAGGAAATGCCAAGCCATAAAGGCTCAGTCAAGAATAGAGCCTTGACCCGCCCATAGGATGGCCTCACCAATGAGCCCGATGTCTAGAGAAGACTATCAGGAAACATCTCATTCCCCTAATCTTCTGAGCAATGTATAAATCACCAATTCTATTGCCCTACCATGCATACAAACTGTGAATAAAAAAACCATTTTAAATGGTTTGGGAATTAATTATCCGACGCAGAGTGCATCCTCACAGAAGAAGGGTCACAATTCTGTGCACCCTTAACTTGAATGGAATTGGATATAATTTCCAGTGAAAGCCCTGGCCAAATTTAGCTGGATATATATATATATATATATATATATATATATATGTGTGTGTGTGTGTGTGTGTGTGTGTGTGTGTGTGTGTGTGTGTGTGTGTGTGTGTGTGTGTGTGTGTGTGTGTGTGTGTGTGTGTGTGTGTGTGTGTGTGTGTGTGTGTATGTGCATGTAAATGGGTAACTATTAGAGTAGTATCGAGTAAACCTGCTGAAGTATATCATCTAGGTCCATAGATTAGAGCAGGTTGCCCCTCATGGAGGTTTGTTGCGGGTGTTTTCAATGGACGGATTGTGTGAAGCTGAAGAGATACAGTGGGGCTTGCACAGCAGAGATCAATATGGCAGAGAGAGGACATGTCAGTAAACTGTGGAGAAAACACTAGGAAGGAGGAGAGCATTTAAGTGAAAAGGACAACTTCTTCTCTAGGAGGGGATTTAGCAGGGCTGAAGCACAAGAAAGGAGAATGCAGCTCTTGCTGTTACTTGTCTCCACCAAAATAAGCATCATGGGAATACTTTTATAGACTGAAAAGAATACAGAGGCCCTCAGTAAGAAGTGGGATTAGCTGAGCAACACAGCCATGAAACTGGAGGTAAGGACGATGGAGGTGGCAGGAGAGATGACCCCTAAAGAAAATCCGAGGAAAAGGTAATGTCTGTAAAAAGTACAGACGTTGCAGAAAGCTACAGTTAAGTTGGTTATAAGGATGATCTGCTCAGAATGGTGCCGCAAAGTCAGGGCCACCAATGTAAGCATTCTGGGAATACGAGTAAAATGGAAGGGTAGGATCTTGCAGGCTTTACATAGGTTGTAATGCCAAAGCTCTTTGATCTGCCTTTGAAGAGCCACAGCAATTAGATATGATAGGCATGCAGACTGAATATAGCTAATTGCTGCCATGGTGAGCCCTGAAGGGGTCCAGTCCTGGTCGCATTGAATTAAGCAAATACCAGAACCTGAACTGGAAATGTCCTCCAAAAGCAAAGACCTGTAAATCAAGCAATTCTCAATTCACTTTTTTTTTTTTACAAATTGTTGCCAAAAACATAATTCGAACAAGGGTGTTTGAGGGGGGTAACAAAGTGCTTTAGGGCAAAGAAATAAAGGATGGCATCCTTCTCCAGTTGCCCTATAAGCAACAATTTTAGAAAAACAATAAATCATGTGAGGCCTGGAGGAAGTATAAAGGATAAAAAAATCATTTGAGTAGCCCGTTGCTGAAGGGAACATAATAGGACAAAACGTATACTGAATGGGGGTGAAGCCATTGTCCTAGGGAGTTTATGGGACTTGTTAACGCATTTTCTCATCCTTCACAGAATTTGAAATGCTTCACCGTGGTCGATGGATCTTTTGACCCAGTAAAGAGTGTGGTTAACCATACACAATCATTTCAAACCCATCCCAACAAATTTAAATACCATGGCCGATGTGGCCATGAAGGAAAACTCCAATCATTAAAATTTCAAGACATTATTTTACATCCACAAACTAAAGTCAGGTACACAGTGCACAAAATCAAATATAAAGATAAATCAACACCATTGGTTGCCCAAAACAGCAAAATAGGTTTTATCTCCTTAACATCAACACCATTAAGCATTCAAGATGAATAATACATATTATTAAAGAGATAACCTGAGAAAAAGAAACATATCTCAAATCAGACTGTTGTCATTTGTCAAATCAAATTAAACAGAGATCAAGAATCAAGGCTGAACATGAGTTATCCCTACAACTAACCAAATTAGGACATGCATGTGTGGGAATGGACTAACACATGCGGACAAACTACAAAGAGAAAATAAATAATTTGGGAAACAATCTATCTCAGGCTAAGATAAACTTAATACAAATAAAATAGGTAAGTGTCAGCATGTGAGCTTCTGTCAGGGGTGAGGAATTTAATAAAATATCTACTTGTTAATGGGACAGGTTGCTTCTTAAATCTACTTGTTCTGTAAAAAATCTACTTGTCCCTTTGGTACCATGTAGTGCTGTGACACGTTATGGCAGAAATCTCATTAAGTAAGAGTGCTGATAATAACCTCTCTGAATATGCTAGGGCTAATACTATAGTAGACCTTGAATATTAGCAATTTGAAGCCCTACTGTAGCAATTTCTTTATTTTGCCATCTTTCCACAGACCTACACACTAGGGCTGAGAGAAGCAGTAGGTAGTAATTCCAGGGCTGGAATGCCTTTGAGCCTGTTCAAACCTACTAATTTGCATGGTTTGAGGATTTCATTGGCTCTTCTCTAATGTTTTCCCATACTGAGAAAGGTTGGGAATCTACTCCTGACAAGGGCAGAAGTGGAAGTTCTTCCAGGGTGCAAATTAGCTCGTGCTAAAATACAGTTCACAAATATTTTCTAAGAGTACGATTTCCTGGTCTACTTCTGTAGATTCGTGAAAGCCAATAATGCAAAGACATGTACCATGGGTGCACTTTTGTGACTTTCTGTAGGAATTGTAGTGAATCCTATCTTGTTTTAATGAGAAACAGGAGTTAGCTTAGCATTTGGCTTGCAGACCCGTGCCCCGTCACCTAGTGACTTTTAACCTACTTAGTTTGCTCTGTTTTAGCGCCTTTATTTAATTATATCTTTTAAGAGGGCTGATTTGTTTCTGGTTAGGCCAATGTTTTAGTTATCAGTGCCACGCGCTAAGGCGTCAATATCAAGCGACAAAGATAAACAAACTGTAGGTGTTCACATTAGGTAGTGTCTCCCTTCAAGCCTTTGAGGGAATTGTTCACATAAATTGCTGTCCCAAGCATGTCTTGTTATCTATTGTTTGGGAACAGACTTACGTCAGGGGTCCGAGCAGATCTGCATAAATGCACCTCAACTAGAGATCTAGTCAGATGAATTCCGACCAGATGCCATCGCTGCTATCGATGCAGCACATCGCCTTGACGCTGACCCAGTCTTCGTGTCCCTTCGGAATCTGAGCTAGAGACCTCATTCCAAGGTAATGAGGGTTGGGGGCTTGTCTCATAGACATGGCATTGGCAGATTAGGTTTAACACACTTAGCTCTCTTCTAGGTTGGAGAATAGGTTCACATTATTAGGATTTTAGGACATATTTCATACTTCATGTCATTTCATGTCATTGGAAGCTGGTGGGGTTATTTGTATTAATGACTCTTGTCTTTACCATTCTGTTTCTTGCATTATTCATTAGCCTAATCATTGCAGCCCATGCAACTTATCGTAGATAGTGGTTTTGTTAAATAAAACCTGTTGAAACCTTACTGCATCTTCTTCATTGCCTGCGTTTGATGGAAATATTGTTCATGTGAGAAAGGAGTTCTCTCCGTTTAACCATGACACTCCCTGAAATGTCACACTCTTGAGTCCATGCGTAAAGGCTGCCACAAATCACCTTTTACTGTTTGTGTTTTTGGTGAGGTGCTGCTTGTGAGCGGGGGGGGGGGGTTGGGAAGACAGTTGCGACTTGTTGTAGGACAGGCATAGTCACCTACAAACATAAGTACTGCCATTCTTAAACAGCAGTCTTGCCTAGGGCAAGAGTCAAACCATGACAGAATTGATCCCCTCATTACGTTTGGCGTTAACCAAGATAAATGTATTTTCTTAATTTCGATTTCTCGCTATGCATCTATTGGCTAGCTTTACAGTGAGTGATAGCATTCTGCTCTTCCACAAGGAGCATATTGGCACACAAAGTAGTTTTGTTCAGTGCTAGAAACTATGTGGCAATGTGTGCTTTTTAAGACCAAAAACATTTTTTTTTTTTTTGTGCTTTTTGTCAATGTTTGTTACATTTGTGAGGGCCTGGCAGCTCCTACAACAATAAAGTGTTACAAAAGCCATATCAAAACAAGATGTGCATTGACAAAACCAAAAGCCAGACAACCAGTGTCGGATCAGTTGGCTTTGCCAGTTCTTGTTCATTTTCATGTATTCCATAATCTTGTTGAAAATGGTAACAGTGATTTTCGATCATCAGTATTTTTTTAAATACTAGCATGCATCAACTCATTTTACTAAATGATGCTTCAAAGAAATAGTATGTAAAAGTTGACAGTAATTTAGCAAAATATTTTTCCTACCTGCATTTTATTTCTGAGCATTTTGTTTTGAAACAAAGAATCATCAATCTTACTTACAATCTTAAGCAAACATTTGCATCTAATCAGTGAGCATTATGGGAGCATTATATGTAGCCTCATATTGTTAAACTTTTAAAACGTCTGAACACGTGTGTTTTAAAAAAAAAAGTTTTTTAACTGAAACCACTGTCAGTAGTGCAGTTTGACCTTACAACCTTTATTTAGAGCACTCACCCCAATAGTAAAGGCTTTGCATTAATGAACCATAAATACAACTTTGAACAGTACCTCAACTGCAGACAATTCCTTTCCCTCTAAACGGGCAGCCAAAAGGTTTATACTTTGGGGGGTTGGGCCTACTTGTCCCAAGGACACAAACATGAAAACCTGTTGCCCTTGACCCGAAACAGTATGTCCTAGGCGTCCGGCTATAGGAATTCCACACCCCTGTTCTATTAGAGAAAGAACATGTCAAGGGAAATAGCATTAACAGCGAGATATATCTCTCCTAGGAAAAGCAATGTAGGTCATCAGCAGCACGAGCTGCACAGAGAAAGGTTCTCAAGGACCACAAGGGGACAACTAACTGAAATTTACGAAGTCCAATCCTATAGTAAAAGTACACAAATGTCTCCGATTTCACAGTTCAGTGGTCCCACATCACGCAAAAATGGCAATATCCAAGCAGAGTCTAAAAACTAATCAGAGTTGCGTCACTGCAAAGTTTTCTCAGGTTTGGCCTGAAGTCATCTCTTTCTTCTGTGTGACCCCATCAGTCAATTATAATTTTTCCTTCAGTTGCAACAATACAAACTCTTCCCAAGGGTATATGATAAACTCGTCCTCTTTCCATGTGAAAGCACATGTTAATAGAAACTATCTATTTCATGTACAGTCCACTGGCCTAAATGTTCCTGAACCAAGGTAATTTAGAAACAAGTCTTGTAAAATTAAACAAAGCAACTCTTTACTATTCATAAGAACATCATATTGGAAGAATTCATGTTAGAAAAATAAGAAGGATTCATCACTTCTACATGACTGTAAATATGAGGTCTGCAGTCCTAGTTATGCATTTATTATATTTGTTAAAACAACACACATAACATGCAAACATATAAATTCAGCATTAATAGTATATCATCAAAAAGAATAAATCATGTAATTATGAATTGCAAACTTGTTAAGGAATTATGTTAAATATGACAAAGAAGTGCATATCACTTTATGCATACGCAACTTGAAACTCATGAATCACACATTAAGCATTAAAGAACAAAATTTGTTTCACTGCTAGCAATTAACTTAGTCTAAAATATACATTGACATTATTTAAATCTCGTTAGCACATTTTTAAATCCGGTAGGCACAATGGTGACTGCCACCACTGAAAACAAGAACACTTTTAAAATACATATCAGAGCGGCTTTCTACATTAGGCTTTTAAACATGAACGAAAATGCCACCTACTGATGATGTCTGGGTCACTAAAAGCATTACTAAAATGTATGCTCCAACAGACACTCAATGTAAGGACAAATTAAGAAGAAAATAGTATATTTGTGATAGACGTCCATTGAACCTACCCAACCTTTTCATCACTAGTATTAGGGCAAGCACAAAGAATTAACAACTAATAATCCAATTCCCTCTTAGGACACCCTCACTGCTACCTTTAGTAGCAGATTAACTGCACTTTTGCCCTTCACTATACACAAACCCTGTCTTCAGAATTTATAGTTTCTCAACATATTGTTCCCCGACAGCTACATAGAGACTCATTAAAGTACTTTGCCTGTTCCTCCAAATCAGTGGTGATACATTCCCTTTAGGTCTATACAGTAAGACTGATTTGTAACAAGATCCATTCTTTACTACAGGCATAAAAATAAAACCTGTTTATCCTAGGGGTTATTGATGCAGATAAAATACATTAAAAAATAAATAAAGCTTAATTATCTTTCACATTCATTATAATTTATAGGAATTTCCATTAGATTTTGTTAAGTTGACAGTGTGTCTGTTTTCCTATGACAGCTTTTTATTAAAAAATAAAGCAGTTTGTCTTGTTTCCATGAGTACCTTGTTCCACATTCTGACACGTAAAGATATGTTCACTATTTCTGACATATTGTTCAAAATAGTGTCAACAGAATATGTTATGTACATATCTCATTTTTGTCTCTCATCTACTGTACTTTTTTCACAGATATCGATGAACCTCCACGTAGCAATGCAGGGCAAGATGTGGTGCTGCAGTTACCAACAGACTGGGTGATTTTGGATGGCCGAGAGAGCATAGATGACCACGGGATTATCAGATATGAATGGAATTTGCTCCACGGAGACCCTTCACTTGACATGAAGGTGCAGAAAACTGTCATGTTTTATGGTTGCATACATGCCAAAGTTAGATTTGTTATTTTCATGTTTTGAATCTTTTTTACGGAATAAAAACAGTACTGATGTTGCCGGTCTAAAGACAACATCCATTATTCTTACCCAAAACAGTATAACACAGTATCTTTAGAATGCACCTTAACTAATTGTATGCTTTGTAGCAACTCGGGAGTGGTAATAGAATCCGTTATTAATTAGCCTGATTTAAATCCTGGATTGCACTTTGTTTATTTTCCTCCTGGTGTGCCTCTCTTGATAGATGGCAATTCAGTTGTTTTTTTACATGTAAAAAGGCAGTTAATTAAGCCAACCTTCTGTGCATCTGATCAGTGGAGACGCAGACAGCATGCCAAAAGAATGCTTGCCTGCACCTGAAATGCAGCTGGTGGCCAAAGATCCTGCTTCTTTTAGGACATAACCATGGGTAAGTAAGGGCCAAGTAACTTATTATTTTTTGCAAATTGTGCGATGTTGCAATGGCCTAAAATATATTTATTACTTCAGGCTCTGAATTGCATATGTCCTTGCATCTCTGGACTCTTTATCAATTACATTCTAAATTACATTGCCCATTACAGAGCAAGGAGCAGTTGATATTGGTAAATCCAATTCTCTTCTCATTTTGGGTTTCCACCTTCTAAATAGGTATTTTAAGAAACACAGGCTCAGCTGTTAAAAAAACAACAAAAAAACTTGCCCTATTTACAAACAGATTTTAGCGAGAGATTTGGGGCTGATGTGAATAACAAAGTCTTGGTTAGGGAGGACTGCTGTTCTATGATGTTTTATTGCCACCTTATAGAGTCACTCCAGTATGTTGGGAAAAGTAAAGGAGAGGTGGCAGTCTGGTGCTTTCGCTGTGTGTAGGAAATTACACTCTTTCTTGCCATGGTTACCCCCGTTTTCTGCCTGATGTCAGTGTGTTTGACTGTTCACTGGGATCCTGCTAACCAGGGTCCAAGTGATTATGCTCTCTCTCCCGAAACTTTGTATTTGACCCACAATTGGCACACTGGTACCCCCTTATAAGTCCCTAGTATATGGCACCTAGGTATCCAGGGCAGTGGGGTTTCAAGGGATCCCTATGGCCTGCAGCATATATTTTGCCACCCGTAGGGAGCACAAGTGAAGGCTTCTGCAGGACTGCCAATGCAGCCTGCGTGAAAAGGTGCAAGCACCCTTTCACTGCCGTTTTCACTACACCAGGATACATACAAGTCACCCCTATGGCAGGCCTTATAGCCCAGAGGGCAGGGTGCAAGGTACCTGTGTGTGAGGGCACCCCTGCACTATCAGAGGTGCCCCCACGAACTCCAGGCCCATTTTCCTGGACTTTGTGAGTACTGTGACTCCATTTTACATGTGTACTGGGCATAGGTCATTACCTATGTCCAGCTACATATTGGTAACTCCGAACATAGGCATGTTTGGTTTCAAACATGTTGGAATCGTACCCCAAGGCTTTTGCAAGCATTGGTTGTATGATTCTATGCACTCTGCTGGCTCCTTAGAGGACCCTCAGTACTGTCATTACAGCCTTCTGAAGGTTTCCAGGCAGCCCAAGCTGCTGCCCCCTACCAGACCGGTTTCTGCCCCCCAGTTGCTTGAGATGCTTGAGCCCATAAAGCAGAACAAAGGATTTCTTTTGGGAGAGGGGTGCTACACCCTCTCCCTTTGGAAATAGGTGTTACAGGCTTGGGAGGGGTAGCCTCCCCAAGCCACTGGAAATGCTTTGAAGCGCACATTTGGTTCCCTCCTTACATAAACCAGTCTACACCGGTTTAGCAACCCCCCCCCCCTTTTGTTACGTCTCTGCTCTCGCATGAAACTGGACAAAGGAAAGGAGAGTGACCAATCCCCTGTCCATCACCAGCCCAGGGGTGGTGCTCAGAGCTCCTCCAGAGGGTCCCTGGGTTTTCCCATCTTGGATTCAAGGTTGGCAGGGAACTCTGGGAGCATCTGAGTGGCCAGTGCCTGCAGGTGACGTCCAAACCCTTCCCTCATAGGTGCTTACCTGGTTAGGTGACCTGTCCCCTTTTCAGGGATATTTAGGGTCTCTCCTTTGGGTGGTTCCTCAGATTATAATTGCAAGATTCCACCACGAATCCTCTGCATCCTCTCCTTCGACTTCTGACCGAAGAAACTCCACCTGGACTCTTCAGCACCCTTCAAGCTGCAACAAAGAAACAAGACGCTTTCTACAACATTGTATCTGCGGCTCCTTCCAGCAACTGCAACATTTCCCCAGTCATGCATCCTCTGAGGACAGTCCGTCTTCAGCCTGCATCAGAAGAAAGAAGGAATCTCCCTTGGAGTGAAGGAGTCACTCCCCTGCTTCTGCAGGCACCAACTGCAATGACGACCGGCTGCGTGAATCCCCTCTCTTACTGAGCTGTGTGGATCCTGCATCACGGTAGTTGACTGAAGTGGTCCAGACGGTCCTTTCTTCCAAATTGGAGAAGGTAAGCCGTTCCCGGTTCACGCAGGACAATACCCCAGTGCACCGCGTCATTTGCAGCTGTAAAGGCTTGTTGGCATCCTTCCTCCACGATCTTCGTGGATCTTGAAGCTCCAGCCCCCAGCATTCCTTCTTGCGATGCACAGCTCCCTGAGTGGTTCTCCGGCGGTGTGGGAGCCTTTTTCGTAGTGTTGCGTGGGCCTCTTCTGCGACTTTCCTGTTCCCGTCCTGTGGGACTCCTGTGGGCACTGCCTGGTCTTCTGTGGGCTCTCTGTGCTAGAGTCCACCTGGTTCCCCGCAGTGGCATTTTCCACTAACCGCAAGCTTTGCGTGTGCCAAGGCTTGTTGGTGGACTCCGATGGCGCAAACCCAACTGCAATCCTCCATACGGCGTGGAACATCACCTGCATCCTCCAGGAACCCAAATTCGTCTTCTTGGGTGCAGTGCTGACTCTTCTTCTTCACCGGTGGTTCACCTTTTGCACCTTCATCCTGGTGGGTAGGGGCTCCTGCCCTTCCTGGACTCTTCTGTGCTTCTTGGACTTGATCCCCTTTTTCCACAGGTCCTCTGGTCCAGCAATCCACTGTTGGTGTCTTGCAGTCTCTTCTGGGTTTTGCAATATTCTTCTTTACTTCTGTGTGTGTGTTCTGGGAAACTTACTGTGATTTATTCCTGGTCGCTGGGGTGGGTTGTGGTACTTAAATTAGGGCTTTCCTAGTACTCCCAGCTCCCATCTACACACTACACTTGCCTAGGTGGGGGACCGACTTTCGCATTCCACTTTCTTCGTATATGGTTTGTGCTCCCCATAAGCCCATTTCTTCCTATTGTGATTTTCACTAACTGCACTGTTTTCTAACTGTTTTTATGCCTATTTCTGCATATCTAGTCTCTAAAGTTAATGCAAGCTAGGGCATAGGCATAGTCCTTCCTCTAAACTTCTTTCTGAGAGACTAGGGGTTCGGTAGATTAGGTACACTCTACACCAGTGGTTCCCAACCTTTTGACTGCTCAGGAAACCCACTGAATCACTACTAGAAGCCAGGGACCCCCAAGCAATTTTTACAATTTAAATTTCAAACATTAAAACAGTAATTCGCACAAAATAAATAAACAAGTACACACCAAACAAATACTCGAATTGCTAATGATATAAATATTTTATATTGAAAAAATATGCAAAAATCTAAACATTTTAATGTGAAGGTTGGTGCTGCATCTTGGCAACTAACTTTTCAATATTTGGTTTTGTTTAGGAAGGCTGAATCCTCAGGTCAGATTCTACATCTCCCAGGCGATTTCTGTTTTTATTTTTTAGGTATATAAGATCTGAGAAAGCTTTTTTCACATAAATGTGGTGGGAATGAAAGTAAAACCACAAGAGCCTCTCATATTGCCATAGCCTTTCTGTCACATGTAATTAATTTGTTATATAGCACCTCTCATATCACTATAGGGTGTTGGTGCACGTTACAGGGGACTACGAGGTGCAGGATTTACATGTCATCAACACTGGTAGGCATTTTCTAAGAGGGCTTGGTCTGGAAAAGCACAAACTCAGGTTTTAGAGCATAACCATGGTTAGTGTTGACTTTAATAATAAGAATGTATTTCTGCGAAAGCAAACCTTTTTTTTTTTTTTAGCAGCATAAGGATAATGAGAGATTGGGAAAAACAAACTTTCTGATTTGTGCCATGCAATTTGCATGCAGCTCTCTGATGGCAGTTCATAGCTCACTCTGTTATGTTATGATTGTAATTTATAAACTGCGTAGCAACAAAAGAATCTCTGTAACAAAAGCAGTAATCTACTGTACTATGCACATAAAATACTGTTCTTTGCAGCAGGCATATTAACCATCTGCACTACCTTAGATGAGTCAAAACTGCCACTAGACAAAACTCCCATCTTGCTCCAGCAGGTACATTAATCACCAGAGTTATCTTGACGCTTTTATGTTCTCTGGAAAGCTGCTGGTTTTACACTGAACTTTGAGGGCTTTTACATTGCTGCACAAATAAAAACACGCATGTGTTACTGTTAGAGGCCCCAGCTGGAGAAGTGCCTTTCTCCTGGCCCAGGCCTGCGGACCCCCTGGGAATGTGTCACGGACCCCTGGGGGTCTGCAGACCACAGGTTGGGAACCGCTGCTCTACACTAGCCTAACAAACACAATGTCTGCAGCTGGACATAGCTCTGAGGTCATGGATTCTCCCTACGAGAACCTGACCTTCAAGGAATTGAAGGGGCTGTGTGCAGAGAGGAAGTTGGACATGGGGAGGAATCCTAATGAGTCTGCTCTTGGGCCTCCTCCTCCAGGATGGCCAAGATCATGATGGTGGGCAGGAGGAGAAGGAAGAAGAAGTACACTCTAATCCACTGAGGTGGAGATTGAAATTCTAGACACAGAGGAGGGTTCCTCAAAGAATCTTACAGTCCCTAGCAGACCTTCTAGTGTAGCTGGTAGTGGGACGGTAAGTCACACAGGTAGGTCTCCCTTTACACCCAGAGGACAGCTAAAAAGGGTTATTAAGACTAGGGAAAGGTCTGCTTCTGCCCACTCATGTCACTTCAGTGTCTGAGGGTCACACTGCACAACTCCAGGGAATGACTCTATAGATAGAGAGCTCAGGAAACTGAAACTGGAGGAGGCCCGGTTGAGGTTGCAGCAGCAACAGCTAGCCCTAGATAGGGTGGCCTTGGCAGTGGAGAGAGAGGCAGGGGTTGGGGTTAGCACCCGATGGTGACAGCAGCAACAGCTCAAGTTTCAGGGATTACAGAGTCAGGGAGGGCTCCTCGGATTCCAGAAACGTGCATAAAAGTGTTCCCCTATACAAGGTGGGGGATGATATTTACAAGTGGTTTGCTGCAGTTGAGAGGCCCTGTAAAGTTCAGAGGGTCCCTCAGAGGGCTGTCCTTCTCTGACAAAGGGAGGGATAGACTTCTCACTGTCGGAGAAGAGGATGCAGCCAATTACAACATACTCAAAATGGCACCCTTTGATGGTTTTGCTCTCACAACTGAGCAGTATGGAATTGAGTTCAGAAAGACCAGAAAATAGGCCTCACAGGATTGGGTTGACTTTGTGGACTGTTCTATTAAAGCTTTAGAAGGCTGGTTACATGGCAGCAAAGTGTCTGATTATGAAGGCTTGTATAATCTATTACTGAGAGAGCATATTTTTAATAATTGTGTCTGACTTTATTGCACCAATGCTTGGTAGACTCAGATATGACCTCCAGAATTGGGAAAGAAGGCAGACAAATGGATCAGAACAAGGATGAGCAGAAAAGCTCATACAGAGGGTGACAAGGACAAGAAGAAGGATGGTAAGTCTAATGACAAAGGTGGGTACAAAGAAAAGAAAGTCTTCATCAGGCCCACAAAAAAAACTCTTCTTGGGTGGGTATAAATCCTCTCCACGCCACAATCAAAACTAAAAGCCTTGGTGCTATATTTGTAGGAATAAAGGACATACGGCAGGAGACAGCTCTTGCCCTAAGAAAAGCACCAAACCTCCTACCACCAACACCTCCACTGCTACAACTAGTACCCCTAGCAATAGCAGTGGTGGTGGGAAGACTAATAGTAAATCCAAGGGTGTAGCAGGGCTAACTCTGGGAAGTGTAGTGGGGCTGGTTTAGTTAGGGAAACCACTGAGGCTGTTTTAGTCTCTGGTGGCATTGGCCTTGCCACCCTTGTTGCTTTTCCCCTTAATATGGATAAGTACAAGCAACAACCCCTAATGAATGGTGTTCAGGTTGAGGCCTACAGGGACACAGGTGCCATTGTCACCATGGTGACTGAAAAACTGGTGTCCCCTGCGCAGCACCTACTTGGTCATCAGTACCGAGTGACTGACACCCAGCCCAGAGCAATACTGTGAGCCACACCATGGCAGTTGTTGATCTCAGCTGGGGGGGGTAGAGATTGAGGGGTTGGTTAGTGGTCCTAAAAAAGTTAATGTCCACAGATCTACCTGTAGAGTGTCCACTGGGGAACAACTTGGAGACTTCAGCTTGGGCTGAAGAAGAGTTAGAGGCCTATGCAACCATGCTCGGCATTCCTGGGCATATCTTTGCTTTGACAAGGGCTCAGGCAAAACAGCTAAGAGAACAGGGAAACTTGGATCCTGGACCAAGAGCATTCCAAAAGCAGGGTTAGGAAGGGTTAGCAATTATCCCCTACACCTCCCTTTGACGATGAATCCCCCTTTAGAGTGAAGGAATCTACTCCTTGAACAGAACCTACACCTGAAGAACTTCAAGATGACACATCTGAACCCTTAGGTGCAGGGGGTCTGGCGGGGAGGAGTTAAGTGTGGCTCAGCAAACTTGCCCCACACATGAGGGTTTGAGACAGCAAGCTGTCAATGAACAAGCAGGGGATATCAGTGGCACCCACAGGGTGTACTGGGAGAACTACCTCCTGTATTCAGAACCTGGGGAACCCAAACCTGGTGCCACCAGAAGATTGGTCATCCCTCTGCAATGGAGAGAGTTTTTGTTGACCTTAGCCCATGACATTCCCCTTGCTGGTCACCTGGGGCAAAGTGAAACTTGGGACAGACTGGCCCTCACTTTCACTGGCCCCACATGTCAGAAGACACAAAGGAGTTGTCGCTCCTGTGTCACCTGTCAAGTCAGTGGCAAGACAGGCGGCACTCCAAAGGCCTCCTTAATCCCATTGGTTGGGGTACCCTCTTAAAGGGTAGGGGCTGACCTTGTTGGTCCCCTAGACCCCCACCCCACAGCTTCTGGAAACCGGTTTATATTGGTGGTGGTGGACTATGCCACCAGGTATCCAGAAGCAATACCTCTTAGGACCACTACAGCTCCTGCAGTGGTCAAGGCCCTCCTGGGAATCTTTTCTAGGGTGTGTTTACCAAAATAGGTTGTATGAGACAGAGATAGCAACTTCATGTCTACATGCTTGAAAGCAATGTGGAAAGTGTGTGGTGTAACGTACAAGTTCACCACACCTTACCATCCCCAAACAAATGGGTTGGTTGATCGTTTAACAAAACACTCAAAGGTATGATAATGGGAATTTCTGAAAAACTCAGGAGGAGATAGGATGTCCTGTTACCATGCCTCCTCTTTGCCTACAGGGAGGTACCCCAAAAAGGAGTGGGCTACAGCTCCTTTGAACTCCTCTTTGGTCACCCTGTTAGGGGTTCACTGGCTCTTGTGAAGGAGGGTTGGGAAAAGCCTTTAAAATCTCTAAAACAAGACATTGTGGACTATGTACTTGGCCTCAGATCAAGGATGGTTGAGTATATGAAGAAGGCCAGTAACAACCTGCAGGCAAGCAAGAATTGCAAAAGCAATGGCATGACTAGAAGGCTGTCCTGACTGTGTACCAACCAGGGCAGAAAGTGCGGCTCCTGGAGCCTGTGGCACCAAGAGCACTCCAAGACAAATGGAGTAGACCACACATCATAGTGGAAAAGAAGGGTGAGGTCACTTATTTAGTAGACCTTGGCACTCCAAGAAGTCCTCTCAGAGTACTTCATGTGAACTGCCTAAAGCCCTACTATGACAGGGCTGACTTAACCCTGCTCTTGGTTGCTGATGAGGGGCAGGAAGATGAGTGACCCTTTCTCTGACCTTTTTTGAATTCTGCAGCTGATGGTTCAGTTGAGGGGGGGTCATCTAAGCAGATTTCCTTTCTCAGTCTCAAAAAGAAGCCTGCAGAAATCTCCTGGGAGTTCTCTGAACTGTTTTCCCTTACACCTGGTCAAACCAAATAGTGTGAACACACATTTGATACAGGGGACAGTCTGCCTGTCAAGAGTAAAATCTACAGGCAACCTGGTCATGTGGTTGTACCGCATCAAAGCAGAGGTGCAAAAGATGCTTCTCCAGGGAGGTTTTGAGCACTCGGATAGCCCTTGGGCTAGTCCAGTGGTACTAGTCCCAAAGCCACACTTTCAAAATGGAAAAAGAGAGATGAGGTTGTGTGTTGACTATAGAGGGCTCAATACAGTAACCAAACCAGATGCTCATCCTCTCCCTAGGGCAGATGAGCTCATTGATACACTTTTGACCTTACTGCTGGCTACTGGCAGAGTAAGTTGTCAGAAGAGGCTAAAACCAAGATAGCATTTTCAACCATTGAGGACACTACCAATTCACAGTAATGCCCT
Organism: Pleurodeles waltl; assembly: GCF_031143425.1. Classification (NCBI taxonomy): domain Eukaryota; kingdom Metazoa; phylum Chordata; class Amphibia; order Caudata; family Salamandridae; genus Pleurodeles; species Pleurodeles waltl. Next base: position 478,422,510 of record NC_090444.1, read on the forward strand.
TTGGTCTGAAGAATGCACCTGCCACTTTTCAGAGGTTGGTGAACACAGTCCCCCAAGGCCTGGAAGCCTTCAGTGCAGCATATCTAGATGATATAGCTGTCTTTAGCTCCACTTGGGATGATCACCTTGTCCACCTCTGGAAAGTTTTGGAGGCTCTGCAAAAAGCTGGCCTTACTGTCAAGGCTTCAAAGTTCCAGATAGGGCAGGGAAAAGTGGTTTATCTGGGACACCTAGTAGGTGGGGAACATATTCAGCCCCTACAGGGGAAGATCCAAACCATTTTGGATTGTACCCCCCCTCCACACACACACCCAGGTCAGAGCCTTCGTAGGTCTCACAGGGTATTACAGGAGGTTCATTAAGAACTGTGGCTCCATTTTTGCCTCTCGTAATGACCTCACCTCCAAGAAAATGCCTAAAGAGGTATTATGGACATTCAGCTGTCAGAAAGCTTTTGAGGAACTCACACATGCCATGTTCTAAAGAGTCCAAACTACTCCAAGAAGTTCATAGTTCAGACTGATGCTTCAGAGATAGGGGTTAGGGCAGTTCTCTCACAACTTAATACAGAGGGCCAGGATCAACCAGTAGCTTTTGTCAGCAGAAGGTTGACCCCCAGAGAAAAACGTTGGTCAGCCATAGAGAGGGAGGCGTTTGCTGTGGTCTAGGCCTTGAAAAAGTTGAGACCATATCTCTTTGGTACTCACTTCATTGTTCAGACAGACCACAAACCTCTCTTATGGCTCAAACAGATGAAAGGAGAAAAAACAAAATTGTTGAGGTGGTCCATTTCCCTACAGCTTTCTGCATAGCACACCAGAGTACTGGGAGTATTCGCAGCTTCATTTAGGAACTCTGGGCCTCCACCTTTGTTAATATAAGAACACAAGGTGCGCTGCAGTTCAGCCCCACCCCCACCCTACCAGAAACACAATTAGAACCAAGAAATAATATTTGGTTTACTAATGTTAAGGCTAACTGAATCTTTGACAAGTCCTTGGGATTTCTGCTTGAGAACCAAAGAGTAAATTTAGTTGGTTTTTAGATGCTGTCATGTAGACTTGTTGAGAACAGATGAATAGGAGGGAAATCAAGACCTGCATAAAGGAATTCCATGGAAGCAAAGGACCCGTGGCCAGGGGTAACTCTAAGAGGACAGAAAACGATAAAGCTATGGGACACAAAATGGGCAGTTGCAAAAAAGCTGTTCTGTTCTTTTTCTGGCTACCTATGCCTGCTGTGCTCAGTATCCCCTGAAAGCACTTGTGTCTAGCCTGGTCTTATGATGGCTGGTGCTATAGAGACTGCAAAATGTGACAAAGCAGTGTTTATTCGTTTGCCCCTCCTTGTTTTATATGACTCCTGGTTCCTTTACTTTTCTCTGTCCATGGGCTATTATCGCCATCCTCTCGATCTAGTCCAAAACATGGGCCATCCTTTCTATTCTGTAGCACGAGGTGAATTGAGTTCCGCACAGATCCTTGTCTAAGGGTTCTGAGACCAGATAGTTTGTCTGTTTTGAAGTGCACTGCCCAGTTAAGGGAATCCACTAGAACGTCATAACTGGAAGTTACCCGTCTGGGCCAGTAAATGAAAGGACCTCTTAATTTCTGAATGTAAGGCAAAGAAATGAGAACATTATGAACAGGTGCGTACACTTTGTGTAAGCACTGTACAGGGAGTGCAGAATTATTAGGCAAGTTGTATTTTTGAGGATTAATTTTATTATTGAACAACAACCATGTTTTCAATGAACCCAAAAAACACATTAATATCAAAGCTGAATATTTTTGGAAGTAGTTTTTAGTTTGTTTTTAGTTTTAGCTATGTTAGGGGGATATCTGTGTGTGCAGGTGACTATTACTGTGCATAATTATTAGGCAACTTAACAAAAAACAAATATATACCCATTTCAATTATTTATTATTACCAGTGAAACCAATATAACATCTCAACATTCACAAATATACATTTCTGACATTCAAAAACAAAACAAAAACAAATCAGTGACCAATATAGCCACCTTTCTTTGCAAGGACACTCAAAAGCCTGCCATCCATGGATTCTGTCAGTGTTTTGATCTGTTCACCATCAACATTGCGTGCAGCAGCAACCACAGCCTCCCAGACACTGTTCAGAGAGGTGTACTGTTTTCCCTCCTTGTAAATCTCACATTTGATGATGGACCACAGGTTCTCAATGGGGTTCAGATCAGGTGAACAAGGAGGCCATGTCATTAGATTTCCTTCTTGTATACCCTTTCTTGCCAGCCACGCTGTGGAGTACTTGGACGCGTGTGATGGAGCATTGTCCTGCATGAAAATCATGTTTTTCTTGAAGGATGCAGACTTCTTCCTGTACCACTGCTTGAAGAAGGTGTCTTCCAGGAACTGGCAGTAGGACTGGGAGTTGAGCTTGACTCCATCCTCAACCCGAAAAGGCCCCACAAGCTCATCTTTGATGATACCAGCCCAAACCAGTACTCCACCGCCACCTTGCTGGCGTCTGAGTCGGACTGGAGCTCTCTGCCCTTTACCAATCCAGTCACGGGCCCTTCCATCTGGCCCATCAAGACTCACTCTCATTTCATCAGTCCATAAAACCTAAGAAAAATCAGTCTTGAGATATTTCTTGGCCCAGTCTTGACGTTTCAGCTTGTGTGTCTTGTTCAGTGGTGGTCGTCTTTCAGCCTTTCTTACCTTGGCCATGTCTCTGAGTATTGCACACCTTGTGCTTTTGGGCACTCCAGTGATGTTGCAGCTCTGAAATATGGCCAAACTGGTGGCAAGTGGCATCGTGGCAGCTGCACGCTTGACTTTTCTCAGTTCATGGGCAGTTATTTTGCGCCTTGGTTTTTCCACACGCTTCTTGCGACCCTGTTGACTATTTTGAATGAAACGCTTGATTGTTCGATGATCACGCTTCAGAAGCTTTGCAATTTTAAGAGTGCTGCATCCCTCTGCAAGATATCTCACTATTTTTGACTTTTCTGAGCCTGTCAAGTCCTTCTTTTGACCCATTTTGCCAAAGGAAAGGAAGTTGCCTAATAATTATGCACACCTGATATAGGGTGTTGATGTCATTAGACCACACCCCTTCTCATTACAGAGATGCACATCACCTAATATGCTTAATTGGTAGTAGGCTTTCGAGACTATACAGCTTGGAGTAAGACAACATGCATAAAGAGGATGATGTGGTCAAAATACTCATTTGCCTAATAATTCTGCACTCCCTGTATATCTGTGGTAATACATTTAACAGTTTGTCTAGAGTGCATGTTCTGTTATGGTCTCAAGATTACTTCATGGTACTAGGAACACAGCGCCTAAGTCTTGGACTTTATTTAAAAACCAATGCACCATGGTAACTAAACCTAACCCGTGTGAACAAGCTAAAGCACAGGCTAGATTATACCTTCTTTCCTGATGCATAGTATGTAGCGGGGGCACTCAGATTTTTTTTCCTGGGCAGTTTTGAGTTCACTCCATACAAAATGATGCCTCACATCAGGGATTAACGATTTGTCGTGCAGTCATTTCCCAGTAACATTAATGTATTTCGCTGCCTCGCGAGTTTTGCATGATGGATGTCACATTTACAGAGCTCATTAAGCGCACGGAATGAGCTGCAGAAAGCAGTGGCTAGATAACGAAGTTATCGAATGACAGAGGGCTCCAGTATCATGTTTGTTCTGTCTGAGGAGGAATTGTTCCAGGTGCACAGCTCCATTTCGGTTTGGCTGCTGATGACCTTTCCGAATTGAAAACAACAGTGAGCCAGTATTTGCCAGCCATCGCGTGAACCTGTTCGGTGTGAGCAGTGTGCTAGCTAGTGAATTGTAAAGCCGAGCTAAAGCGCTTTTTTGTGCCGATTTAACCATGCTTAGATTTTTGAGTGGCAGTTCTTTAAGTCCATAGTGATTAATAACAATTTATATCTGATGGGATAACAATTTAAGTAACATTGTACGAGCTGCTCAGATTGCTACTTTTTCTAAGAATAAAATCCCTGCCATTTGTTCGTTTCCATATTTTGTGAGGGCCAAAAATGGGGCTTGAATATGCATTTTTACAAATTCCTCTTTGTTCTTTTTCACTATGGGAGTTCTGCCTTTATTTATTTTACAGATCACCAAGGGGTAGCTCGTACAGTTTTTTATAACCCCCCCCCCCCATCAGTTCCAGCCCTGCCCCAGTTTGGAGGGGTATGACATAATCACGTATGCCGATGCACAGTTTAATAAGCTATTTATTACCATTTTTTAGTGTGGGGAGGTGCCATGACTCACAAGAGGTGAAGCCTCGATGGGGTCATAATGCCTCTCCCCTTAAAAAGCATTTTACACTCTGCATATCTGCGTGTATGTTCAAGGGCGTAGCGTCGGGTTGTTTCGGGTGTCACACCCCCCCTAATAAATGTGTTTTCTAGAAAATAGTTGGTTACATATGCTTACATTCGAGTATTGTGAGGTGTGTGTTGGCTTTCACAAGAATTGTTTACATAAACACAGATGAAAATTCACACATACTCTCTCCCCCTCTGTGCTTTGAAATTCTGCAAAAATGTTGGTTATTTTACAAAATATTGTGTTTTCTTCCCTTGGTGCCCCTGCTAATCCGCGTTTGTTTCCCTCCCACTGCCTCTTTAGTCCCTCTCATATGCCCTTTTTGTCATAAAATGTATTTTGACATTGTTCACCAGCGTGATTGTTGGAAAAACTGAATCACAGCTCACCCCCCCCACCATATCTTACTGACCAAGCTACGCCCTGTATATGTTTATATCAGAGGTCTTCATCTTGGAGCGGTGGGGCCTGAATTGATCTCCTGGGGTGCAGCAGGCATTGGCCAAAAGGCGCATCATGTTGAAAGCAGGGCAGAATTTTTAGTAGGAAAACAGTTCACAATGGGCCATAAGTAACATATTTTGTCACTTATGTCCTAGCTGGGAGTAGTTGTCAAAAGGGAAGGGGTTCTGAATAATCATCAGAGTCCCTCCTCCCCAACAATTTCTGATACAGGATCACTCTGTGGGTACATTTACACTTTACGGAGTCCATGCTGCCCAAAGCATGTCGGCAATGACTACATTTTTAAATGGTATAACTGGACAGAACTTCAATCTTGGAATACTTAGATATGTTAGGGGCTGCCAATGTTAAAGAATATTTTGAAAGACTTGTCATTCTGGAGGGAGGATACAGTGAATTTTATTTTACACCGTGAGGGAGTGGTGCAGCATTGAAAACATTTGAAGACCACTGGTTAATGCATGGCATGTGTCATGTTTATTTTTTTACTGTTAAGTAATTATAATATCCATTCATGCAGTCTGTGAGGCAGTTGTGTTTTCCCTGTGTCACGTTTGTTCTGTTCTGATAATAAATTGCTGTTGTCCTTTTGTACTGTAACAATGTGTTAACATGTATATAATAGGGCAGTTGCATTAAATGTCGTGTTTTGGCCCACATTTATTTTTCTCACATAGCATTCTATATGTAGCCTGTAAAATAATCCCTAGGGGGCCACCCTAGTGACACATGTGATGTGTTGGAAAATGGCCCTCTCTGAAGGGTCACCCCAAACTTTTGGCTTTCCTCCTCCTCTTTTTCTGACTTCATTTTTGTTGGCTTTAGGACTCTGGACACTTTACCACTGCTAGGAAACTAATTAAAGGGATCCCTGCAAGAAATACAGAGAGAGAACCAGGGAATAAAGTATATTCTAAAGAAATATTTTCTCTCTCAAATTTAAATTACAAAATATATAAACACTTAAGGGTCAAAAAAACTAGTGTGTCATAATACTTGGAAAATTAATTTAATTTTTGATAGGTAATTGCTTATTCTTCCTTACTATGTAAACTCAACATCAGACATGAAAAAACAACCAAACTAAGACCACACATAAAAGGCTCGAGACAAAACACATAAACACAACAGATGAGACAAATTACGACAAACAACGAATATTTACATAATATATCAAAAATGTCCTACTTGCAAAAACATACACATAATATCGAATAAAGAAATATAATTTTTCAAATAATCTTTCAGCCCTAAAACAGTCTGTATCTGAATCTTCCTTTGGCAGTAATATCTGTTAACTTTGCTTTTCACAGTCTTTGCATTGTCCTTCACTCATCAGTGTCTTTTATTCCAATATGTTTCCATATATTTCCAATCAGATATATACAAAGAAGTTTTTTTGTCATATCAGCTTCAACCTTGTCGGCCACTGAATCTGGATAGAGACCTTCTGTGCCAGCCTTAGTATTCCTTGCCGACGCGCGTTTCGGTGGATCCCACCAAATGCTGATAATTTAAACCACCTTCCTCAGGGCTGCACACAATCGTGCACCTATAGGCTGGAATAATGTCTACAAACAAATAAATATAATCCAACAAACCATATTTTACTTAAACATTGTTCTTAACCATGTCTTACTCATATTTTCAAACACAAATGTGCATGCCACCAAGTGGTCAAAGCTGTTAATGCGCTGGAGGTGTCTCTCAAAAGAAGAAATGATAAGAGAATACCTTCACCAGAAAAAAGTGACAAGATAGCCAACCGAGCATCTAACAGCACCCTTGTCCCAAAACCAACACAAGTGCCTAACATAATTCCTCAACCTTAAAATTCACCTGTGGCAGACCTTGACTCATAAAACTAAAAAAAGAGTGACATCTTAGGCAAAACACTGTTACCTCTCTTTTAATCACTCTGCATCATTATCCAAATTCTGGTGAATATTCCGATTCAAAATGCTCAATATCGAATATCATGGGCTGAAAGCAAAGAATTCCAAATTAAAAGAGCTTTTCCTGTTATGGTCAATTGTCAACCTATATTATCCAAGAAACCTCAATATAAAACTACTAATGTGTGCCAAAAGGAATTACCAAAAGACTCCTTTATAAACAGCTACACCACACAAAGTGACTAAACCCAATAAACATATATATACAATCTTTAAAACGAAACCTGCATAAGCCTCTAAGTTAACATCCGATTATACCCGAATCTTATCTACTTACTGCTGATATTGCCAATAAGTGCGTGATGTGCCGATATTCCCGACTGCTCTCTATGTGTGTCAGATATACTGACTGTTAGACCTGACAGCCTTAGGGTAGTCACCCCTAACTTTTTGCCTGCCTCCCTCCATTTTTTTGGACACTGTTTTTGCTGGTTTATAGACTCTGCGCACTTTACCACTGCTAACCAGTGCTAAAGTGCATATGCTCTCTCCCTTAAAACATGGTAACCTGGAATCATACCTGATTGGACTATTAATTTACTTATAAGTCCCTAGTAAGGTGCACTTTAGGTGCATAGGGCTGGTAAATTAAATGCTACTAGTGGGCCTGCAGCACTGGTTGTGCCACCCACTTAAGTAGCCCCTTTTTCCTTGTCTCAGGCCTGCCATTGCAAGGCCTGTGTGTGCAGTTTCACTGCCACCTCGACTTGGCATTTAAAAGTACTTGCCAAGCCTAGAACTCCCCTTTTTCTACATATGTCACCCTTAAGGTGTGCCCTAGGTAACCCCTAGGGCAGGGTGCTGTGTAGGTAAAAGGCAGGACATGTACCTGTGTAGTTATATGTCCTGGTAGTGTAAAACTCCTAAATTCGTTTTCACACTACTGAGAGGCCTGCTCCCTTCATAGGCTAACATTAGGGCTGCCCTCATACACTGTTGAAGTGGCAGCTGCTGGTCTGAAAGGAGCAGGGAGGTCATATTTAGTATGGCCAGAATGGTAATACAAAGTCCTACTGACTGGTGAAGTCGGATTTAATATTACTATTCTAGAAATGCCACTTTTAGAAAGTGAGCATTTCTTTGCACTTAAATCCTTCTGTGCCTTACAATCCACGTCTGGCTGGGCTTGGTTGACAGCTCATTGTGCATTCACTCAGACACACCCCAAACACAGGGTACTCAGCCTCACTTGCATACATCTGCATTTTGAATGGGTCTTCCTGGGCTGGGAGGGTGGAGGACCTGCTCTCACACAAAGGACTGCCACACCCCCTACTGGGACCCTGGCAGACAGGAGTAAACTGAAAGGGGACCTGGTGCACTTCTTAGCCACTCTTTGAAGTCTCCCCCACTTCAAAGGCACATTTGGGTATAAAACAGGGCCTCTGCCCTACCTCATCAGACACTTGCTGGAGAAGAACCCTGAACCAGAAACTACATCCTGCCAAGAAGAACTGCCTGGCTGCTCAAAGGACTCACCTGTCTGCTTTCTACAAAGGACTGCTGCCTTGCTGTTGCCCTGCTGCCTTGCTGAACTCTTGTCTGGCTGTGAAAGTGCTCTCCAAGGGCTTGGATAGAGCTTGCCTCCTGTTCCCTGAAGTCTCAGGACCAAAAAGACTTCTCTCTTTTACTTGGACGCTCCGTGCGCCGAAAAATTTCGACGCACAGCTTGTTTCGCGGCGAGAAAAACGCCGCACACCGACGCTGATCGACGCGACGCTCTTGGGACGATCGAAGATCTGACGCACGGCCTCGCAAGGACAACGCCGCCCGACCTCTAGAGGAGAAATCGACGCGACACCTGCCGTGAGATCGTAATTTCAACGCGCAGCCCCGCAGATCGAAGTCTAGAGGAGAAATCGACGCGACGCCTGCCGTGAGTTCGTAAATTCGACGCGCAGCCCCGCAGATCGACGCACAGCCGGAGAACAAGCAGGAGAATCCACGCACAGACCCGGGACATCTGGTAATCCCCGCGATCCACAGAAAGAGACTGTCCACGCACCGGAAAACGACGCCCGACTTCCCCGCGTGGAAAATAACGACGCAAGTCCGTGTGTGCTGGGGAGAAATCGACGCACACACCCTTTTTCCACGCACCTCTTCTCTTGTGGCCCTCTGAGGAGAATTTTCCACTCCTAACCAGGTACTTGTGCTTGAAAGAGACTTTTGTTACATTCTAAAGACTTAAGACACTTTATATCACTTCCCTGTGATATTTCTACAATTTTCCATTGCAACTTTATTCTTTTTGACCTACAATTATCCTGATAAATATTATATATTTTTCTAAACACTGTGTGGTGTATTTTTGTGGTGCTATATGGTGGTATTGTATGATTTATTGCACAAATACTTTACACATTGCCTTCTAAGTTAAGCCTGACTGCTCGTGCCAAGCTACCAGAGGGTGGGCACAGGATAATCTTGGATAGTGTGTCACTTACCCTGACTAGAGTGAGGGCTTTTGCTTGGACAGAGGGTAACCTGACTGCCAACCAAAAACCCCATTTCTAACACTGACTTACCGAATGTTTGTTGGCGCGACGCTTATAGTCCATTTCCTAACAATGTCCACAACATTAAATGACGGACTAGGTTAAAACCAAAAGACCTACTGCCGCGTTCAAGGTGGCCATCTTGGAACATGCATCAAGAAGGAAAGTGCAATTCACACTTATTTCCACCTCCCTGTATCTAAGCCCTTACTTAAAAAAGAATGGCAATTACAAAAAGGAACAATAACTTTGGTGTAAATATTATATCTTGTATAATTTACACGTCTTACTCGTAGCACTTCTAAAACATAACAGTTGCTTTGTACACAAAAGTGTACTAAAACTTCAAATGTGTACTCAAACATCAAGTCGAACCTACGTTTATTCAACGTCTTGGAAATATACCAAGATACCCTCAAACAATTGTACAGGTCTATATTGTCCTGCTAACCAGTGCTAAAGTGCATGTGCTCTCTCCCTAAAACCATGGTTACATTTGCTCATATCCAATTAGCATATTTAATTTACTTGTAAGTCCCTAGTAAAGTGCACTACATGTGGCCAGGGCCTGTAAATTAAATGCTACTAGTGGACATGAAGCACTGATTGTGCCACCCACATAAGTAGCCCCTTAACCATGTCTCAGGCATGCCATTGCAAGGCCTATTTGTGCAATTCAACTGCCACTTCAACTTGGCATTTAAAACTGCTTGCCAAGCCTTAAACTTCCCCTTTTCTACTTATACGTCACCCCTAAGGTAGGCCGTACTTAACCCATAGGGCAAGGTGTTATGTAAGTAAAAGGCAGGACATGTACTTATGTGTTTTACATGTCCTGGTAGTGAAAAACTCACAAATTCATTTTCCACAACTGTGAGACCTGCTTCTCTAATAAACTAGCATTAGAACTACCCTCATATACTTTTAAGTGGTAGATTCTGATCCGGAAGAAGTAGCCCTGTCATGTTTAGTATTGTCAGAATGGTAATAGAAAATCCTGCTTAATGGTGAAGTTGGATTTAATATTACTATTTTAGAAATGCCACTTTTAGAAAGTGGTCATTTCTCTGCACTTACTGCCATCTGTGCCTTACAGCCTGTCTCCAGTCCACGTCTGGTCTGTGCTTGTTGACCGCTCCCCTTGTGCATTCCACCCAGACAGCCATAAACACAGGACACCCAGTCACATCTGCATACTGAATGGGTCTCCCTGGGTCGGAAGGCTGGAGGGGCTCTTTCTTACACTTCAAAGGACTCTGACCTGCCCTCACACAAAGGACTGATAACCCCCCCCCAAAGGGATTCTGGCAGACAGGACTGGGCTGAAAGGGGAACTTATGTACTTCAAAACCCCTCTTTGAAGTTTCCCTCACTTCAAAGGCACTTTTGGGTATATATACTGGGACTCAGACCCCACCAAATCAGACACTTCTGGACCTACACCTGAACTGCCTGGCTGCCCAAAGGACTTATCTGGACTGCTTTGCTGAAGGACTGCTTTCCTGCTTGTTGCCCTGCAGCCTGGGTCTCCCGATTCTGTTGAAAGGACTCTTCCTTCCTCCAAACGGGCTCTCTAAGGGGTTGGTTTGAGCTTGCCTCTTGTTTCTGGAGGCCCCATCTGTCTCTAAAATGTCCACCATTGGACATCTGCACTCAAGAATATCAAGTGAGCCATCCCAGAGCAGTTATGATGTCCCCTGCAACCACTAATCAAATCAATAGGCCTGGGGGAGGAAGGGAGGAGGGAGTGGAGAGGGTGGAGAAGTCTCTCATATACTCCATGCTTATGCGCTCCCAAGGCAGCAATACATTCACCAACATGTTCCTACTAAAGCCACCAGCCTGACCTCAAGATGGTTGCCAAACACATTTTATGATCTTCACCTCCCCACCCAAAATTAAACTCCAAACCAGCATTACCTACACCAGCTATATTGTGAAGTCCCCAGTTGTCCCTACACAGAGAGATACTCTTACACCCTCTCAAAACCTCACGATACCGGCCAAGCCATAGCCATCACATTCAAACTAAGAGTCCCTCCTCGCAACACTTCACCAACAACTTTGCTTCTCCCCACACCTGGGATCCAACTCATTCTTAACTACAATGTGCGGTTCACCTTGAGCTACCAGCTTCACTTAAACCCCACTATCGTCATGTCAGACCCAAAAGCTCACAACTCCAGGGACACCAGGGGTAGCCTGAAAGAAGTAAAACCTGTGGAAAAGAGATCCAAACAGGACACCCCTGCCCCAGACTTGCAGATTAAATCCAATCTACATGTTATCCCTACTCTGTAACTCATTATGCAGAAGTTCGATGCTCTACATATCCTTGTGCAATCCACTAAAGCTAGCACAGACTCCATGCAAAACAACCTTACAGAAATTAAACAGTGCATTCATCGTTTGGGCAGGAGAGTGATGGATGCCGGATCTCGCATAAGCTGTCTAGAGGGCCATAAATGTTACTTAACTAAAACCATCTTCTACCACTTTAACACCGGCCAGATTGGAGAGACACTTTATGGATTTGGAGGACTGACATAGGAGAGAGGAGTGGAGGATCAGGCCTCATCTTGTGCTGCCTTCATGGAAAAGTGCATACTGCAAACTCTGGGCTTGAACTTTACAACAGACATTTAAATAACTAGAGCTCACAGAGTCCTGACCTTTAAGCCAAAAAAACATTTCAACCCCATACTTTCCATCCTCTTTGCTCACATATCTAATTCTCTCCCATATGAAGAAGGTGCAAACGATCATCTGGCACGGCTCCTCCATTGACGTCTCCCAAGACTATTCCAAAGAGACAGTGAAGAGGAGGAAAGCATTCCTTGCCCAAAGAAAAGTTCTGAAATATCTGACAAAACAATTCTCCTTCTTTGATCCTGCTCACCTGAAAACCGTCTACAAGGGGAAAATATCCATTTTCGATGTCCCTACGGAGTTGGACTCCTTCATTGCGGATATACAGGAGTCGAAAATTAACTATTAGGTTATCCATTTCTGGTCCAGTTGCTCTTATTGTTGGAAATGGGGTCTCTAGTTGGCAGAGGTATACACCCTTGTCTTAGTGGGACCACAGTCCTAGTCAGGGTAAGTGACACACAATCCAAATTATCCTGTGCCCACCCTCTGGTAGATTGGCACTGAGCAGTCAGGCTTAACTTAGAAGGCAGTGTGTGAAGTATTTGTGCAATAAATCATACAGTAACACAGTGAAAACACCACAAAAATACACCACACAGGTTTAGAAAAATAGATCATATTTATCTGAATAAAATACTGTTGAAAGGATGAAAATCTAATGTACACAAACAAAGTTATACATTTTTAAAGATTAAATCCAACTAAAGCGCCTAGAAAACACAATAGATCCAACTGGGGCTATCATGGAGTCGTTCTCAATAATGCGACACCACCGGTGTCAGTCACGGAGTACAGTACCTTTTGAAAACTAAGAACAAGGACGTCGCACGGAGTCAGAAAGGGGCGTAGTTGGAGTCAGTGCAGCGTCCGTCCCTTACGCCATCAGAGGAGAGGCGTCTGGAGAGAGGCGTCGGGTCCGCTCTGCGAAGCAGGTAACGATGCGGCGTCGGTCCCCGTCCGTATGCAGGGGGAGATGATGCAGTGTTGTCCACGATGCGTCGGTTACTGGTGATCCAGTGGGGGTCACTCGTTTTGGTCCATCAGGACGTGATGGGTCAACTTCCCAGGGTCACGATGACCCCGTGTGACGTCATCGGAGTCCCTGCAACATCAGACTTGCATTGCAGGTCAAAGTTGTTGCGTGCAGGGAGGTCCACAAAGCGGGAGCAGGCTGGTGCGTTGCTGGCGTCGCTGAAGTCGTTCCGGAGTTGCTGAAGTCTGTGTCCTTGTACAAAGCTAGCAGTGGAGGTCTTTGTAGTCCCTGAGACCCCAGAACAGGAGGCAAGGTAAATTCAAGCCCTTGGAGAGCACTTTTGGGGAAATCAGAGTCCTTCCAGCATAGGCAGAGACCAGCAGGCAGCAGGGCAACAGACCTTCTCAGCAAAGCAGTCTAGAGAGTCCTTTGGCCCGCCAGGCAGGTCTTCTGACAGAGTTGAGGTCTAGGTCCAGAAGTGTCAGAGGCTCAGTTTATATACCCAAAAATGCCTTTGAAGTGGGGGAGACTTTAAAGAGTGGTTTTGAAGTGCACAAGTTTCCCTTTCAGTACAGTCCTGTCTGCCAGGATCCCAGTAGGGGGTTTGGCAGTCCATTGTGTGAGGGCAGGTTACCAGCCTTTGAAATTTGTGTCAGGCACTCCACTCTTCCAGCCCAGGAAGACCCATTCAATATGCAGATGAGTGCAGGTGTGACTGAGTGCACTGTGTTTGTGGTTGTCTGGGTGAAAGGCTCGAGGGAGCGGTCAACCAGCCCAGCGCAGACGTTGATTGGAGACCGGCTGTAAGGCACAGATGGTTTTTAAGTGCAGACAAATGCTCACTTTCTAAAAGTGGCATTTCTAAAATAGTGATATAAAATGTAACCTCATCAATAAGCAGGATTTTCTATTACCGTTCTGGCCATACTAAATATGACCTGGTTACCCCTTTCAGATCAGAATCTACCACTCAAAAAGTACATGAGGGCAGTCCTAATGCTATTCTATGAAATGAGCAGGCCTCACAGTAGTGGAAAACTAATTTAGGAGTTTTTCACTACCAGGACAAATAAAACACAAATGTACATGTCCTACCTTTTACCTACATAGCACCTTGCCCTATGGGTTATTAGAGCCTACCTTAGGGGTGACCTATATGTAGAATAAGGGGAGTTTAAGGCTTGGCAAGTACTTTTAATTGCTGAGTCGAAGTGGCAGTGAAACAGCACACACAGGCCTTGCAATGGCAGACCTGAGACATGGTTAACGGGCTACTTATGTGGGTGGCACAATCAGTGCTGCATGCCCACTAGCAGCTTTTAACTTATAGGCCCTGGGCACATGTAGTGCACTTTACTCGGGCTTATAAGTAAATCGGATATGCCAATTGGGAGTGAACCAATGTTACCATGTTTAGGGGAGAAAGCATATGCACTTTAGCACCGGTTAGCAGTGGTAAAGTGCACAGAGTACTTTAGCCAACCAAAACAGTGTCAGAAAATAGGAGGGAGGTAGGCAAAAAGTTTGGGAATGACCACCCTAAGGCTGTCCGGTATTACGCATCTAACCCCAAAGTGCTTGTGACACACCAGTAAGCTACTAGCTCAGCCTTAAACACTTAAACAGGATTAAACATCTTCTTAACCAATGAATGGGGACTTTGCGATGGCACACTCTACTTCCATAAAACAATACATTATACTAGGGGATTATACAGTGCCTTTGTGTATATATATTTGTAAATATCACTTGATGTTTGAGCACTGCGTCGTCTGCACTTGATTAACCTTTGGTTGTATGTGGACTATGATATGTATATGAGTCAATATAAGCACTTGACAAAAATACCAGGACTATTGGATTCATTTTTGGGTAGGTCTCCATTGTTGTACAGACATTTGGTGTATATAAAATATGATATTTAATGATTATTGGATTCCTCCAAGTCATATTGGGGGCTCCTAGATTGAATGAGTCCCAGGGGAATATTGTTTGTTTTTGACCTTATGCCTACCCAGCACACCTGGACCAACAGGTACACTAAGCTCACCATACTCACTTTACCTGACTAAGTTGGTAAGATTTTTGCCATATCTTCTTATAAAAACTTTTGATGTATACTAGACCAAAGTAGCCACGTAAGTCATTTTCCTCAACCGATTTTAAGTTTTTAATGGTTTTAAAGGTTGCTATAACCATGTGTAGGTATAATGTATTCCTGATATGTCCAGTGTGACCATTATGAACAATAGGTAATCACTATATCTACCCTTTACATCTTGAATAGCAGTTACATTAGGTCCACCATGTTCACTTTCTTCACTGTGTTCACTATTGTCTACCTAACTCAGTTGGCTTTAAGCTTTATAAGTAGCAAAATATTTTTCATGTGTACTAGACCAAAGTGGACCGCTTTTGTCATGTTACATCATGTTCCTCAACCAGTTTTAAGGTTTTGGGATGACTATATCTATGTATTGGTGTAATGTGTGACTATTGTGAACGTTATGTTATCTGCATAGCTACCCAGCACACCTTGCTCACCAGATACACTAGTTGACAGTACTCACCATATCTGTCTAAGTTTGTTACAGATACCTACAATATAAATAATTACTTCATATTTGTGCAAGGCCACAGTGGGCCTCATATTTATGCCTCACAACCAGTTTTAAGATTTCTACAACTTCCCCTTTTCTTGTTAAACTTGATTGTTTTAATATATCACTTGATAGATTCTTCCACTAGTTCATAAAAAGGTGCCTTTATCCACCATATCCCAGCGCAACATAACCCATTAATGCCTTGTCCCTGTTATGACACAACTGGATAGTCATGACTCTCCAAGATCAGTCACTTCACAGAGATGCTGGGTGCCCCCCTGTGGCCCCACTTCTCCCCACACTCAGTGGTGATGCTGTTGACATCTTGACTTTCTTATAGTATCATTCTACCCTCCAGTCTGTCTACCAACCCTCAATCATAATTCAGTTTCTAGGATAAACCCAACTCTGCTAATGCACATCTTAAAACCACCCCTGGGGCGTTCTGCTTTATGACTCTATAGACTCGACCCCTTGTGACCTCCACCGCCTTTCCTCCTGTTGCAGTCCGCATTCTACCTGAGTGCTCCCTTCAGATACATGGATTCTTGCTCCTACTTTCTCTTTCTTCTATAGTCTTTCCTTTTTCCCCTCTCCCTACTCTCGTGCTTCCCCGCCCTCTCCCATCCTCCACAGACTTCTCGGCCTGCTACTTCCCCCTCCCTGTGTTTCCCCATTCACTCCATCACTCTCCCATCAAACCTTTTATTGCTCTCCCATTCCTAATCCTTACCTCTCTCACCCCCCCACCACAAGAGGCGGCATCGGCACCTTCACTACAATCTACCTCATCACTACACAATTACAGACATTTGCTACGACCCACACATATCCAAAATATGCATAATATAAAGATATCCCTAAATGTCAAGGGATTGAACTGCCCCATGAAACGGCAGAACATTCTAGACTACCTACCTCAACTTAAGTGTGACTTAATCCTCCTACAAG
This sequence comes from Pleurodeles waltl, assembly GCF_031143425.1. Taxonomy (NCBI): domain Eukaryota; kingdom Metazoa; phylum Chordata; class Amphibia; order Caudata; family Salamandridae; genus Pleurodeles; species Pleurodeles waltl. Next base: position 478,438,955 of record NC_090444.1, read on the forward strand.
AAACAAAAGTTGCTTTGAAAGAAGCCATCCTTTACTTCAACTATGGGTGAATGACCTATGTTGTACCCCAGCTATAAAAAAAAGAAAAAGCTGCCTCATTACCCCTATCTCCAAGTCCCTTGGCCTCCATATAATGTCCTCTGAAGCCGATCCAGAAGGCAGATGGCTAATAAATGTCCAAAATGGCGATAATGAATTTATCTTGGTAAATATTTACGGTCTTCTTTGAAATGGGGTTTCTGGTTGGCTAGGGTATAGACCTAAGCCAGGCAACCCACAAGTCAAGTCAGGGTAAGTCAGATGCACACCCTAAATTAACCTGTACTCACCATCTGGTAGTATGGCGCAGAGCAGTTAGGCTTAACTTAAGAGGCAGTATGTAAAGATTTTGTGCAACACTCAGGCAATAATTACAGTGAGACACCACGAAAGAAAGAGGCTACACACAGGATTATAAAAAATAGGCACTTTTTTATAGTAAAAATAATTACAATCAAATTGACAAAGATCCAACTAGTATATCACTAGAGGTTACCCTCGAATACAGCCAGGAAAAAGCAGTGCTGTAATCATTAATACATATTCAGTTTGGGAGAAAAGAATGCGTAGTCACTTCAGGAAAGTTTGAAATGGGAAAGATACTTTTTTTTTTTTGTTATAAAGTTTTTTTTTTTTTTTAAATTTATTTATTGATTTTATCATATCAAACATATAAAAATAAAACAAAAGTCCCTACAGAGCACCATATTCTAAAGAGCAAAAGCTCCCCACTGCGATATTAACATATATGCCGTACAGGAGAAATCAGACAGGTACGCATAAATTATTACAGTTCAGTTTGTTCTGCAAATTTCTCATCTATTGATTGAAGACATGATCTGTACGGAATTACCATGGGGCAGTTTTCTGCCAGAGATATAGTAGATATAACATGCAGTTGAATAAGGGACATCAATAAATATAAACAAAAAGGAGCAGGTGGGGAATACAACCAGTCCACAACAGCCATTCACCTTTTCTGACGTAGATGTCAACGTACAGAGGGGTCAGTGTTCTGTCCGTGCTTCTTTGGTTATATCACTCACTCGTCTTGGGCCGCTAAGAAATTATTCAGCGGGGTCCAAATATCTTTGGGTCTAGACCCTTCAGGCATCAGGTTCCAGAAGACTATAAGCTGATCATGGCAGAAAGCTGCATCTCTTAGCCATTCAGAACGACGCAGCACTCTCGTCCCGCCCCAGCACATGGCCACTCTGCGCTTGGCTAACAGCAATATTATGCCCACTAAACGTCTGTGTGTTGCCCTGATGTCCTCCACACACCCAAGCAGCGCGATTCTAGGAGTGCCTGGGATTTCTATTTCGACCATTTCAGAAATTGCGTTGAAAACTGCCACCCAGAAAGCGTAAACATCCGCACATTCCCACGCCAAGTGTAAAAAAATAGCCTCCGGCGCCAGGCAGCGCGCGCAGCTCGCATCTTCGCGCAGCCCCAAGGAGTACATCCGCACTGGGGTATAATATAGTCTGTGCAAAAATTTAAAATGCAGCAATCTGAACCTGTAATTTGGCGTCAACGCTCTCATATGCGCACAGCAGGCGCGCCACAGAGCCTCCGAGATGGGCTCTCCCAGGTCCGCCTCCCACGCTAGTCTGGACGGCTCTCGGAGATTATTCCTCTGTTCCTGCATGCAGTTATATAATTTGGTGACCAGCCTATTAGGCGACCGCGCACAGCAGAGAATCTCCAGCGCGCGGAACTCCACCGGGGCCCTCATCCGAGCTCCATAAGCGGTTCTGCAAGAAAGAGCGAACTCGGATCACATACATACGCTGAAGCGCCGTGCACTCGCGACCGGCCAGTATCTCAGATACATCAAGCAAGCGATCATCCATCATCCAATCTCTCAGCTCGGTTAGGCCAGCATCTCGGAGAAATCCACGTACTCCACCATCACGGTACAGCTGTTCGTCAGCTATCGCCATTACCGGTAGGGAAGGAGCGAACGGGGCCGAAACCCTGGATCGCCGCATCAGCACACCCCACGCCCGCATCGTACATGCCACCGTGTCAATCCCCCGCACCCGGGATGGAACACGTCCACCAAATGCTCTCGCCAGGTCGTCCGGCCACATAGAGTCGCTCTCAGGCGCCAGGTGCGGCAGATAACGAATAGGATTCAGCCAGTAATACGCAAAGTGCGCCTGAGCACATAGATAATACAGCTCCATATCCGGCGCAGCGAGCCCCCCTAGTTCGAATGGCAGCGTCAGCCTCTCCCACGAAATACGCGCGCATCGGCCCGCCCACACCAGACAGATCAGTGCTGAGCGCATACGCCTCAGATAACTTTTCGGAAGCGGGAGAGGGAGATTCACAAATAAGTACAAAAATTTCGGAAGGACTACCATCTTTGCAATAGCAATACGTCCTATCAACGACAGCGGGAGGGTACGCCAGATCTCTACCTTCCCCTCCAGCCACGTCAGAGCGGCACCGTAGTTAGCCAGCCACAGCTCCTCCACGTCACAGCACAGCTGTATACCCAAGTACCTCACCGGCCCATCCGCCCACATCAGAGGATATCGGGGGTCAAAGGCAGCACCACTGACTTAGACCAATTAATATTAATACCTGAAAAGGTACCAAAACGCACAATCTCGTCAAGTAGTATATCCAGATTCTGTTCGGGATTCCGTATATATAATGCAATATCATCTGCATACAGAGATATCAAAATTGGTCGCTGCCGGAATTGCAATCCTCTGTCGTTATAATTCTGTCGGAGCTGGGCCGCCAGGGGCTCCATTGCCGCAGCAAAAAGAAGAGGAGACAATGGGCAACCCTGGCGAGTGCCGCGCGCAACCGGGAACGGAGCAGATACATTCCCATTGAGGCGCAATCTAGCAGTGGGCAATGTATACAGCAATTTAATTCAGCGGAGGAAGCGCGCACTAATTCCCACCCGACCCAACAGGGCAAACATATAGTCCCATGTTAAGGAGTCAAACGCTTTAGCTGCGTCCAGAAAAACAGCCGCCGCATCTTTTTCTAGTGTTCCCGCCACCGCGAAGAAGGTGCGCAAGTTGTGACCCGTAGACCTTCCCGGGACAAAACCCGACTGATCTGGGAGCACCAAACTAGGGAGAAGAGGCTGTAGCCTCGCCGCAATCATCTTCGCTAGGATTTTGTTGTCAATATTTATCATGGAAAGTGGGCGATACGAGTCGCACCGAGTTGGATCCTTTCCAGGCTTCAGGATTGTCACTATCAGTGCCTCCCAGAGCGAGGTCGGGAGCGACCCCGTCTCCAGGGCTTCTGCATAGACCTCCAATAGTCGAGGAGCTAATATATCCACATACTCTTTATAGAACGCAGAGGTTAGGCCATCCAATGCAGGAGACTTCTCTCCAGGTAGGCCACGAATGGCCGCAGTCACCTCCTCCACTGAAAATGGTTCATCTAAGTATTTCCTGTGCACCTCGTCAAACCATATTAACGCAATATCCTCAAAGGGCATCTGTGCGTCAGTCACACCAGTTTCCGTCGGAGCTGCATAGAGCCCAGCGTAGAATTCAGTAAACACCTGCATAATTCCTCCCGATACACTCTCACCCCCTCCATCCATGACCTCAGAGACATAGTCATTGGCCCAAGGTTTACGAAGTAAAGCTGCCAATGTACGTCCAGCCCTTTCGTCCTCCCCGTACTGACGCGCGCGAGCCTCCCTCCAGAGGAAGCAAATTTCCCTGAGAGAAACCTCCTCATACAGCGATATCGCTTGCCGGATCTCCGCAACAACTTCATTAGACCAGTTAAATTCTAGTCGTCTTTCCAGCTCAGCAAGCCGTGACTCAATTTCAGCCAACTCTCGTCTCAGGGTTTTAACTATACCGTGTTGTTTCGAGATACAAACCCCTCTGATAACAACTTTAAATGCCTCCCAAAGGGTTCCTGGGGACTTCACTGATCCCTGATTCTCTGCAAAGTACATTTTAATCGCCTCCTGCAGTTCCTCACGGAAGGCCGGATCGCGAAGCGCCCCCCTAGGCAGCCGCCACATAATAGATCTACCAAGTTCAGTCGGTATCTCCAATTCCAGACACACCGGCGAGTGATCTGACAGCGTACGAGGAAGATGTTCAACCGCTCTAGTCCAGGCCAACATATCCCTGGAGCCCAACCAGCGGTCTATACGAGACCAGCTACCATGCACATAATTCAGACATGTACCCTCTCTCGCCACTCCATGCCGCTGCCGCCATAAGTCAACCAGTGCACCATCACGCATCACGGCCTCCAAGGCCTTAGCCGCCGCAACATGTTGCATCCTGGCTTTACTCTCCCTATCCAACTTGGCATCAAGTACGACATTAAAATCTCCCCCCCCAAAGTATCGCACCCGGCCCCAACGACTCCACCAGGCGCTACAGCTCCAGGAAAAAACCTGGATCATCAACATTCGGCCCATACACAGCGACTAGGCGACACGCCTTGCCCAGTAACACACCTCTCATCAGTACGTATCTGCCATTTGGATCCACCAGTACTTTTTTCGTTCGCAGACCCTTGCGTACAAGGACTGCGACTCCGCAGGAGTAACCTGAGTATGTTGAGCAATGCATCTCACCTACCCACCCGGATTTTAGTCTGTTTGTTGTGGACTTCACTAGGTGTGTCTCCTGAAGCATACATACATCAATTGCATGTCTCTTAACATATGCAGCCACAAGTCGAGCTTTCCTACTGTTGTTAAGCCCCCGCACATTCCAAGTCAAACATCTGGTCCCAGATACTTCCTCACCTCTCGGCCCCATCCACAGTCAGCCAGTATTGCACGCAAAGGCCAATCCCCACCTGCCATAAAGTTTGCAAGGAAACAAATAGAACATTCATACATAAATGAAGAAACAGTACCCCACTAACATGTGAGAAGCCCCCCACCCCCGCCCACTCAGGCCCCCCAATCGGACCCACCCAATTGCCCACCCAACTTGACCCCAAATCCCACTTTGAAAGCAAGAACAGTGAATAACAGGACTCATCCCAGGGGCTATGACCGGCCTATTATCTCTCCACCCAGGTGGCATCGGGAGAGAGGGCCCGTGGGCCAGTTGCCAGTCACTAAGCCAAACGGGGCCATGAAGGAGCAGCCGGCACACCCCCGCGATTCCAACAATGGGTGTCATGTCGATCGGAGCATGTTAGTCATTGTCATTTAAGGCAGCGCAGTCATGGCCGCGGCGCTCTGCAGGTTCCCGCTCCCTCGGCAGTTGTCGAGCAAACTTGGTCGCTTGTTTTAAGTCTGTGAAGTAGTGCATCTTACCCTCATGGCGCACCCTCAGCCTGGCAGGATACAACAGGGCAAAGCTCACTCCCGCCTGAGATAGCAGTCGCTTAACCGGCAGAAAAGCACGTCTCTGGGACTGCACACCGAGTGTATAGTCTGGAAAGAAATTAATTTCGGAGTTCTTATAGAGCAACGGACGTCTCTCCCTTGCCAGGCGGAGTACAGCGTCACGGTCACGGTAATTTAACAGACGTGCAATAATTGGACGTGGGGGGAGTCCCTGGGGGGTGTCGGGGTCCCAAAGATCTGTGAGGTCTCTCAACCACCAGCATCCGAGAGATCTCACGGGCGAACAGCTCAGACAGCATCTGCTCAATGAAGTCTTCCATTCGCCCCATATCGGTCGCCTCCGGCAGTCCCACAATTCGAATATTATTGCTGCGTGATCTTGATTCCAAGTCCTCGTTCTTGTTACGTATGACCTCAAGGATTCGATCCATACGTGCGATCCGATCCCTGTCACCCTGGCGTGCATCCTCTATCTCAGACGTACGTGACTCCAAGGCCTCAAGCCTCGTGTCGTGATCGTCTACGCGCGCCCTAATGCGATCAAGTTGTTCGGTGACATGATCCAGTTTGGTGTCAATGCCCGCCAGGCTGGCCTTAAGGTCTAAAAACATGGACTTCACCGATGCCTCAGGGCTATCCCCTCCGTTCAGCTCCTCACAGGGCTGGGAGCTGGCAGCAGCGTTCTTTTTTTTTTTTTCCCCCCCTTCGAAGGTAAGTTTGGCCTGAGGTTGATCCGCCTTGCCCATAGTTCCACCCTACTCCAACACCTCCGACCAGGTCCAGGTGAGTAAAGCCAAGCGAAGGAAGATCCGGACCTCAGAGACCTCTCAAGTTAGCGTGGGGCTCACCGTGGGCTCCTGCACCAGGAGCAGGGATCGTCAAGCAACGGGGTCCCAGAGCATCAGCCTATCCTCGCAGGCCAAGTCAGCCCGCACTGTCCATCCGGGAGTCGCCACTCGTACACCCTCCTCGGGCCCCCGCGGTCACAGCCTTCACCGCTCTCCACCAAGCCTCACTTCACATCGCTGAATTGGCAGCCCGAGGGGCCCACCCGAATGTTCAGACAACTTTCCAGAACCAAGCAAGTGCAGTTACGAGCCCAGGGGGCCCCTTCGAGGTATTACCTCGACCGCTAGTCTCCTTACGGGCCTCCTCCTCGCCCGTCTAAGCCGCCGGGCCCAGAGACCGCCTCGGGGCCCGTCAGAGCCTCCCCTGCACCAGCATCACCAGGGACAAGCTCGTTGTGGGGCCGCGACGCGACCACGTTGCCGAATGGCTCCCTGGCGCGGTCCCGTGCCCGATCTCCTACCTCCGGGGGCAGCCGCGGGCCTCAAGTCCGCCCGCCCGGCGCAGCTCCACGCACGGTCGCACTCCCCAGAAGCCGCCGAGGCTTCCACTCTCGTTCGCCCGCACCGCGGTCTGACCGCGCGAGCGAGGCAGTCAGCAGGCCCGCCCGCGTCCTTTTACCGCTGCTCCGACCTCTCCGCTGCTCCTGAGCCGCTGAAGGCAGCCCAGGGGTTTCTCTGAACCAGGTGCGCCAGGCTCACTCCCGCCAGCACCTTCGGATGTGGAAATTATCAGATAAACGGCCCCGGGCCAGGCAGAGCCTCACTAAGTGGCGGCCATCTTGCCCGGCGGTCAGGCCACGCCCCCTGTAATGGGAAAGAGACTTGCTGCCACCGCAGTCCACATGGGTTGCTGAAGGGATTTAGTGCAGTCCAGAAGATCATTACTAGCCGACAATGATCACCCCGAGGGCCACCTCCGCGCTCAATACCTCTTGTGTCCCAGTGCCGTTGTTTGGTTCTGGGGCTCTGCGGTACAGCGGCGGCTCTGATGGTAGCCGGGGGTGCATGTTGTTCAAAGGATCTGCACTGGGGGATTTCTGAGGGGCAGCGGTCGTCTTGTCCCGTCTGCTCAGCAGAAAAGGGCGTGCTGCGGAAACTGCTTGGTGCAGCGGCGGCTAGGGATGTTGGTGGGCGGTGTCTTTACTCGACCCCCAGGTGGTTTGATTGGCTGTGTGGCTCCTAGGTAAGGCTGTCACAAGAAAGCGAAGGGCCACCAAGCAGAATCTCTCCTAGGTCGTTGAGGGGGTTGGGGGGGGGGGCTGCACTGGGGGATTCCTGAGGGGTGGCGGTCGTTTAGTCCTGCCTGCTTAGCAGAAGAGGACGCACTGCTGGCTCCTCTTGATGCGGTTGCTAGGGATGTCTGCAGACACAAGTTGGATGGGCTGGTCGTCTCTGGGGGCAAGTTCATTTACAGGCAAAGAGACCATCACGCAGAATCTCTGCCAAATCGTCGACCGTGTGCTGAGGTCCAGCATTAGGCTCCTAATTCTCCCAGAGTGGAGCACTGGGGTTATTTTAGACAGTCTTTTAGCAGAAGTGAAATAGCTGGGATTGAAAGCGAGGTGTTTGATGGCCCTGAGACCTCAGGGAGAACAGGGGGCAAGCCAGCAAGCCCTAGAAGTCACTTCTGGAGGTGTCTTTTGGTCCTTCTTGCAGGGCAGAGGGCACAGGACAGCAGGGCAGGACAGCAAAGCAGGACAGCAGTTCCTGGGAACACTCGGGCATACAGGAAGTTGGACACAGGAGAGTGTCAATCCTTCTAGCGCAACAGCCTGTGCTCCAGCAGAGTTTCTTAGAGGTCCAGTAGTGTACTGATTTGAGTTTGTCAAGAGAGCCAGTACTTATACTGACAAATGCCTTTGATGTGGTGGGTGACTACAAAAGAGTTCTGAGATCAGCCTCAGCTCCAGACGGTCAGTGGGAGGTAATCAGCCCCTTTATGTGGGCTCTAGTCACTGCCCTTTGAAATGTAAGTGTGAGCCCTTCCCAACGTCCTCCCCAGGAAGACCCATCAATATGAAGATAACTGCAGATGTAGCTGAGTGTCCTGTGTTGTGTGTGTCTGAAGGGAATCCAGAAGTGTAGCTGTCACCTAGCCTAAGCCAGATGTGTATTGGAGATAGGCTGTAGGTACAAAGGCCAGTGAGGGCAGAGAAATGCCCACGTTCTGTGTCAGTGTTGTATTTCCGTACATCATAGTGGTGTGTAAACAAAGGATAAAGGGGTGGTAGAAGAAGCTTTATTCGGTATAAAAAAATTCATCCATTACAACACATAATCATCAAAACATTATAAGAATACCAATAAAAAACATGTATAATAAAAGCACCCATCATAAAAACATGTACATATAAATATATATATATATATATATATATATATATATATATATATATATATATATATAGAAATAAAATATAAAATAAAAAACAAAAGAAGATAAAAACCTCATTCATAAAAAAACTGAAGAAAAATAAATGAGATCATTCTAAACATTCTACATTTTTGCGCCAAGTAGTAGCTCCCTACAGAAATGATCCCAGGCCCTTCCATACCAGTACATCTGAGGCCATTTGCAGCCACATGAAAGCTGGACGGTATTGCACAAAACCCTTGGGCCTAAGGAGCGGTAGTAGGAATCGGGTTCTAAATGGAGCATAGAAGACACAGAACAGTGTAAAATGGATCAAAGTCTGATGGGACACCCCATCACAGGGGCAGGGTCTAATACATTTCTCCCCATACTGACCTAGGGGGAAACACAAATTACTTCTAATGATCCCCAAGCGAAATCGAGTTATGAGAGACCTTTCCCTCACATCCTTGATTTCTAAAAGATATTGCTCAGGACCCACCCACATCTTTAACATAGTAAATTCCCTGATCGATTTTTTCCTTAGAGCCTCCCCCTCCCTCTTGGTCTCCTGGAATCTCTGACAGTTATCCTTAACCCATTTCTTATCGTAGCTAGTTAGGTCTTCGGGATAATCAAACAATTCAGGCCGCCCTAGGTCATGTGCCATCTTCCTTATGTGCGAAAACCAGGGGATATGTTTTACATGGTCGCAGGCCAAACAATCCCTTAGGATATCCCTATTAAGAGAGGCATGTTCGTTACTCCAAACTGAAATCCATAACAAAAGGGGAGCCAGCTGGGTAGTGTCCTGTACATACTCAAGGTCCAGTTCCAGGTGGAGGCAAAATCCAGGAATATTTTGACCAACACCCAGAAGCCTTCTACAGAAACGATTTTCTTCCACCATAAGGGCTCCGGTATCCCTAAACCCCCAAAGTGCTGAACCATTCAGAAGGACAGGTAGGCATTTCCGCCTAAAGATTTCAAGCAGGGGTTTGATCGGTTTGCTACCTACCCTAGCCGCGAAGTCAAAGGTTGCACCAACTGTTGCATGAAAAAGCACAATCCTTCTGGCAATACAGGGTTTCCAAGATCCTTTCTCATCAAAAATGACCCCAAAGTATGGGAACTCGTGGACTCTGCTAATAACTTGATCCTCCACCCTTAGCTCCCCAACCCTGCTCATAGGTTTACCACAAACCATAAAGTGCGACTTCTTAAAATTGACCTCCATCCCCAGTGCTGACATAAAGACGACATAAGCTCTAACTAATTCTCGGAGACAATTTCATCGTGCGGGCCATAAGGACCGCGTCATCCGCATACATCAGCACAGGGATATCAATACCCTTCACCTTCGGGACGTCCCTGCAGTGTTCCATCAGAAAATCTGTAAGTCCATTAGTATATAGAAGGAACAAGGTAGGGGCCAAGACACACCCCTGGCGCACACCCCTTGAAAGCTTGAATGCCTACGAATATTCCCCATTTGGGCCCACCCTCACATTTGCCACTGTCCCTGAATGGAGATATTGGAGAAGCTCTACAATAATAGGGTCCAACCCTAACTGAATTAGCCTCTCCCATAATAAAGACCGGTTCACTTTATCAAAAGCACAGCTGAGGTCCTTAAAAGCAAGATAAAGGGTACCTTTCCTGGCCTGCGTGTATTTGTTGATTATAAACAGTAAATTGAGACACTGTTCTTGCGTACCGAGACCTTCCCTGAAGCCATACTGTTCCCGACTTAAAATATCATTTCCTATCATCCAGGCCTCCAGACGCCCTAGGATAATCCGTCCCAGAATCTTCACAGAGGCATCCAGCAGTGAAATAGGGCGATAAGACTTAGGATCATTACGATCACCCTTTTTAAACACTGGGACTATGCATGCCAATCTCCAAGAGGCAGGGATGCCCACAGTTACTGCTGCATTGAGAACATTTAGGAGAATGGGTGCCCATAACTGAGGGTTAGCTTTATACAAATCCATCGGGATCGAGTCCGGGCCCGGAGCTTTATTATGCGCACAACTCTGTATCGCATCAATAACCTCCTGTAGTGAGAATCTGATTGCTAGGTTAGGAGCCACATCATACACACTCTCCCGTGTATTACTTAGCGGGGTACCCTCAAATATATTACAGAAATGAGTTACCCAGGCCTCTGGGGCTATATTACATCCAAGGTCCTCGGAGGTTTCTGTTTCAAGGGAACCTCTATTCACCACCTTCCAAAACAGGCCAGGGTCTTTCAAAGCTGTAGCACGCCCTAACTCTTCCCAAGCTTTATCTTTATATTTTAGCTTACTATCCCTCAGGGTCCTTTTATACCTTATTCTCGCTTCTTTTACGAGAACCCAATCTCTAGGGTGGGTCTTGGTAGCCATCTTTAATTTTGCCCTTGCATCATAGCAGGCTTTGTCGTACCAGCCACATTTACGTTTATTAGGGTGGTTGCCTACTACAAAAAGACAGTCTCTGACTGCTGCATATACTACTGTTATCGCATCTATAACAGTCATGGGATTTGGCGCTTCTGTCAGGAGTATTTCCATAAATAGATGTAGGTTGTCCCCCACAACCCTTCCCACAACTTTTTGGTGGTCTACTTGCTTCCACCCAAGCCGCCTACCCTGGTCCTTTGTCACCACCGTTACAGGCCTGCCTCGTCCCAGTAAGTGAAACGCCCCCAGGAGTTTAAAGGACAATATAAGGGGATTATGATCGCTAAAGCATTCGCCTAACACTTTACCTCCCATCACCAAGTCTCTCATAGGAGGGAAAAATATAGTCGATGGTGGATCCAGACCCTCTTCCGACATAGGTTGGAAGTTGGTGAGTGCCTACTGCTTCAATATCATAGTAATTCAAGAGGCCCATCTCCCCAAGTTCCTTTAGTAGATCTCTGCCTCTGGAGTCCTGCGGACCCAACGCTGAATGGACCTCGCAGTCACGGATGAAGGGATTAACCACAGTACTGGAGCGGCCCAATTTGGCATTAAAGTCCCCAGAGATGATGGCACGAAATTCCAATCCCACCTTCTCCATTCTATATTGCATAATCTTAAGAATGGAGAACAGGGCCCCAATTTGGCACCCCATATCCCACACAGCATTATAAAAGTTGACCAATAATACATTAAAATGATTGGAGAAGAGTACCCATACCAGCAATATACCTTGATGGTTACAGTTAATTTGGAAAGCACCCACTATCTTAGAGAGGCGAATTAGAGTAACCAGGCCACCGTTCGAGCGACCACCAAGAGACTGTACGGCTGGAATTGCATATCTGTCATACCCATCCCACACAGCCAGTCCCGTCGACCAAGTTTCCTGAAGCATGATAACATCATAGTTACCCACACACCCAACCCATGCTTGATCAGATAGCTTAGTGTCATAGCCAGCAATATTCCATGAGATAAGATTACACTGTGGGGGTACCTCTTCTTGTATAGCCAGTGCCTTAGCGCATTGTCAATCCACCCCTTCCAGGGATAGGTTGCTGTTGGTTTTTCTACTATGTGCCTGCAGGCTGAATTGACCCGGGGGGGTTCCTACCAGATCCAGAAGAGACCCCAGTACACGCTCGCATGTGATCATAGAAATAGCCCAAGGAAACCATACCCATAGACACTGCACTAGGGACAGGAGAGCGATGGCTAGAGAGAAGCCTTTTAGTCAAGGCAGGATATCTGACATTTATAATAATACAGTCGCCCTTCCCCATCTTGTTTTTAGGACCAACCCACCCAATTCTTCTGGCAAACAGGATATCCTTGAAGTCCTTACATGAAGTCACAATTTTTGCTCAGCCAATGTCCAACCTTATTTATGAGTTGGTTTGTAGACTCAGTTGCCCCATAAACAAGAGCAGGCACATTCGTCAGCACTACCACGTAGGGGGCACATGCAGGGGGGAGATCCAAGCAAGCCGGGGAAGGCCTGGCCGTTGGCTGGTTCAGATTGTCATTTCCAGACAGCAGTTGGCCACCCCCCCAGCTGCCACAGAGTCCGTATCTGGCTGCCTACTGCAGCTAGACATATAAACTGGCCTCTCTGGCCTCAATGAAGGGGTTGGTGCAGTCGAAGAAGTTTCAGCACAGGCTCCCTGACCCTCATTATTGACAGGGTTCATCAAAAGGTGGGATGATTTTTCCATGGGCCCCAAGAGTCCTGCGGCTACCTCTGGGAAGGGCAACTCCTTACTGGCACAGGGATGCCTCATCAAGGCCCCACTTCTATCAACACCCTGGCTTCCTTGACCTCCTTGCGCACAAATCAGGGATACTGTTTTTTCTATGGCAGACAATTTCGCCACTACAGGAGACAAAAGCTCCTGAATAATCTCCCGAAATTTAGTCAGTATATTAGTTGTGTTGTGCCCAAAGTGCTGACAAGGTGAAAAATCACTGCTCCCACCCTTAGGGAGCTCCAGGAGAGGTGTTTTTGTCTTTGGTATCAGTTTTTTTAAGGCTTTTCTTTTCCTCGGGGGAGGGCTACAATTTTCCACAGGACAGGCCGGGGGAGAAGACAATAGAAGTCTTTTACTTCTTCTAGAGGGGCCATGGGACCCCAAATCCTCTGTTGACTCTGTTGGCTCAGCCTGAACAGGCTCAGTATCAGCCATACCAGCACCTTGCCCTATCCCCAGAAAGTCCACCTCCACAGCCACGGCCTCACAAGGGCCGTTTTCTGTTGGGGCCTGGTGCCAATCTTCCAATTCCATGGATAACCTCCTCTCTGCCAAATCAATTTCTTTTGTAACAACCCCAACCGCTCTTGCAAGAAAGGAGTCTAATGTGGTGGCGCCATAGCCCTGTCTGCTGCTGCCGCCTCCCCCCGAGGCCCAGATGGGGCTCCTTTTTTCCTGCCCATATTCACAATGCTTGAGAACAATGCAGCAGCGGGGCAACACACAAGATGGTACTAAATAGGCTTTTAAAAGTCCACTAGCAGCAAAAAAAGAGACACCAAAATATGTATCAGGTAAATGAAATGGATTTGGGCAGTCACTCCTTACTGTAAGCAAAAGAGGGGTGGCCCAGCCCAGCCTCTTTCGGACGATGACGGGCGCAGGACGGGCCCGCCCTTGGCCCGGGCTTAGCCTGCGCGCATCCCGCGAGGCGGGAGCGCTGGAGAAAGTTTAAAGGGCTCCTGCCCTAACTGGATTGGCTGCCGCCTCCTGCCGCCACCAACAGCGCTTCCCGCGAGGCGGGAGCGCTGGAGAAAGTTTAAAGGGCTCCTGCCCTAACTGGATTGGCTGCCGCCTCCTGCCGCCACCAACAGCGCGTCCTGCGAGGCGGGAGCGCTGGAGAAAGTTTAAAGGGCTCCTGCCCTAACTGGATTGGCTGCCGCCTCCTGCCGCCACCAACAGCGCGTCCCGGTGGTAATGTTTCTTTAGTTAACAATTTGACTTTCAAATTTGGTATTTCTCTAGAGTGGATGACGTTGTTTTAAAGAATTTTGTCAAAGTATTTAAGTACATTTAAAAGTCATCACATAAATAAATATGTGGTTGCATTAATACATGTTGTTGTGCCCCATCATTAAATAGAGCTTAATCATGCCAGTGTAGGTACTTTCTTTTTGTCCACTTTCTAAAAGTGGCATTTTTACAGTGGTAATATTAAATCTGACTGGGCCAGTAAAGAGGACTTATTATTACCATTCCAGTGGTACTAAACATGATGTAGCTACTCCTCTCATATCAGGAACTACAACTTAAATATTTTATAAGGAATTCCTAATGTTGGCCTAAAAGAGGGGCAGCCTCACAGTAATTAAGAATTACTAGGAGTTTTTCATTGCTAGGCATGAAAAACTTAAAGGTGCATGTCCTGCATTTTGATTACATGGCACCCTCCCCTATGGCCTACCTAGGGACCTACCTCTGATTTATAGGTAAGAAAAGGGACGTTCTGGGCTTGGCAAGAGATTTTAGATGCCACGTTGTGGTGGCAGTGAGACTGCACACACCGGCTCTGTAGTGGCAGGCTTGAGACATGTTTACAGAGCTACTTAAGTGGGTGGCACAATCAGAGCTGCAGGCCCACTAGTAGCAATCAATTTACAGGCCCTGGGTATATGGCATACCACACCACTCAACAAGGGACTTACAGGTAAATTTAAAAAGCCAATCGTGGATACACCAATGTTGGGAGAAGCACATGCACTTTTGCACTGATTAGCAGTGGTAAAGTGGTCAGAGTCCTTAGGCCAACAAAAAGACCACAACAAAACAGGAGATAAAGGCAAAAAGTATGGGGTAAGACCCACCCTAAGGATACCAAGTCTAACAGCTCCCATCAGCGACCTCCCTTCCTTCTGGTTACAGTTATATAATAGGTTATCAAGCATCCCCCCAAAAAGTCAACTTCTCATTGGTGGTGAATGTGGTGTGCTGGGACTGAGCATTAAGACGCCACAGCTAGGGGGTGGACTGAAGGAAAGGGATTACGCAATCAGTCTGCGAGGTGTTGAGATGCGGTCTTCAAATGTTACGGGCTATTAAGAAGCTAGTTGAATGTTGTTAGCTGAGGAATGAATACCTTAGATACGAGCTCCGTGTGTGTCATGTACTTGTGCATGTTCCCACTCTGGGGAAAACATGACAACTGTATTCGAGTCAGGGATACGCACCCCAGAGAAACAGAACTGGGTTTTCTGAGAGTTTGCAGGGAAATAGCAAACTGCTTATGTATGCCACAAGTTGGTGCAATGAAGCCTGCATTTGGCATATCTGGAGTGCAAGCTGCACTCCAGCCTGTACGAGGCCTCGTGGAGAAGTTGAAGGCCTAGTAGAGAAGCACCATTGGAAAAGCCTGCCAAGACTTGCCGGCCACGCTAAGGAAAAATAGAAGGTGCTGTGCCACAACACCAAGCCATCATTCATACAAAGAAACCTCTAAAGGCAATGGCAACCAGGTACAACACAGGCAGCAACAACGAGATATGACATTAGAAGGCAGCGACAACCAATTATGAGTAGTGAACTTTCTCATTGGTTTTACAACCTCAAAATCGGGTGAGGTGACTCGCACGCAAACTCAGTGACTGTGCTTGAAAGGTTGTTGTTTCCCGGAGAAGCTGCCGAAGACCGGGCAAGTACAACTCAAGAAGTCTTCTAGGTAGTGAAAGCCCCTCTAGCTGCTGCAAGAGACATGAAGTATGGTGCTGCCACATTTTTTTTAAACCTCTTCGATACAGCCAAAAAGCAGAATTTTGACCCCAGATGGACAACATGGATTGAGACTTTCGATTATTTCATAGATTCCCTGGAAGAAGTAACTGATGAGAAAATCAATAAATATGCAAAGAAACACGCTGGTGATGGACTGAAAGAAGTGATAAAGAAGATCTCACAAACTCAGACAACATCATACCATCAAATCAAAGAAGCTTTAGGAGCCAAGTTCAATTCATTGCCGAACGTCGACTATGAAAGGTACATTTTCAATCAAGCAAGATAACAATTGGTGAGACGATGGATGAGTTTGAGAGAAAAATTGCAAATTTAGTGAATTTAATGATGAGGAAGCCATGCGCCTCAGACTCATTGATGGTTGTTTGTCAGAATCATTCCGAAGATGCATGTTGCAAGACACAATCAGACTATAAAAAGTTCTGATGGCTGCTAGAGCCAAGGAACGAGCACATCGGCAACCCGCCAACATAAAAGCGGGAACAGCAAAAGGTGATTCGGCCGTTGTCATGAAGAGTAGACACCCAAGCACCGAGCAGACTCCTTCAAGTCGATGTCTCCAAAGTAAGAAAAACTGTGTTTCTGATGTGGATTTTCATTTCCACATGAGGATAAAATGTCCAGCCGTCTGAAAAACGTACAGTGGGTGTAGAAAGGAGACTCATTTCATAACTGTTTCCAAAGCAGAGTAGAAACCAAGTGCATATCAGCGAGATAGGAAAATGGACGCCAGAAAGTTCCAGAAGAATTCCTGCCGCGCCCATAAAGGCAAAAAGCAACCTCAACTGTGACAGGTGGAAACCAAACGAAGGCGATTGTCATCAAAGTCACCCTGTAGAAGTTCCTCAACATCACCATTGAGCGCCAGTGAAGAGGATGAGAGTGCAATGATCATGAATAAAACGGAGCCACTTGCACATTTGGGCCGTGCCGCTTGGAAAAAAGACAAACAAATACAAAGCACAAGCGAGTTAAGAAAACAAAAGAACTCAGATGGATATTGCCCCAAGATCAAACTTACTAGCCTCTTGTCTTAAAACTATCTTTGTCCAAGATAACTTACATTACTAATGAAGATGGCACGCTGTCCACCAAGGAAGAGGGTGTACTTGTCACCTTCAAATCCTTTTACGGTTGTCCCATAACCTTTGTAATTGATAGCCGTGCATCGATCAACATCATGCCAGTCAAACAGTTTCACACCTGTACCGTGTCTTAAAGCGTCAGATATGAAGGTGTGTACATGGGCTGCTTCCAAATTGTTACGAAGTCAAGGATCATTCACAGAGACCGTGCGGCACATGAAGACGTCTGTGCAGGCCCTAATCCATGTTCTTCAGGGTTCTCCATCTAGTGCATGCTTACTTAGTTCTGCAACTGCTGCTGACATGAGACTGATATCTGTCAATTAAAATCTAAATGCCCAATGTGATGTGCATCATTTCCTGTCTCTGTTCAATGCCCTAGGAAGGCTCAAGACGATGAAGGTGCAACTCGACATCAGTTAAGACATCCGATCTGTTGCACAGCGACACCGAAGGATAGAATTTTCCTCTTACAAGAAGCAGTTGAGAAGGAATTGGAAGCCATGCTGAAACGCAACATTATGGAGTGCTCTACTAGTCTCCCACCATGGGTGCAGCCCATAGTGCCGAAAAAGGACAGTGGAGGTGTAGTGCGCATCTATGTGGATATGATCCAGGCCAATAAGGCAATCAAGAGGGAAAGGTATCCTGGTCCACACACTGCAGATATGATCATGCAGCTGAATGGAGCTAAAGTCTTCTTTTGACTTGAACAAAGGGTACCATCAGCTCAAACTGGAAGAAAATTGCAGGTACATTACTACTTTTTGGCCTCATGTTGGTTTGCTCAGATACAAAAGACTAAGCTTTGTAGAGTAATCTGCTACAGAAATATTTCAAGATGTGATACATAGAAGTATTCAGCCTGTTCCACATGCCTTCAGTTACAGTGATGGCATACTGTTGTTTGGCACAACGCAAAAAGAACACCATAAAGCTTTCAAACAAGTGTGCCAGTTACTTAAAGATTCAGGTCTCGCATTAAATGCTGAAAGATATGAATGTCATAAAGCAAAACTCAGATTCTTTGGGCACGTGTTTTCTTATGGAGGGATGACTGCTATTGCTGATAAAGTGTGGAGCATTGTCTGCCACGAGGCCTCCAAAAGATGTCTCCATGGTACAGTCCTTCTCGGGCATTGCCGGCTATTGTTCCCGGTATATTCATGATTTTGCAACAGTGAGTGCCCCATTGTGACACCTGACAAAATAAAATGTTCAGTTACAATGCTTCACTGAATTTGACCACGGTTTCAAGAGTATAAAACATGCGATTGCAAATGTGACTGAGATGGCTTACTTTAATCCTAAACTGCACACTAAGAGCACTGTGGATGTGAGCCTGGTGGGGCTGGGAGCTATCCTTGCTCAGCACAGTGGGCATCCAAATGCTCGGAAGCGCATTGTGGCGTGCGCCAGTCAAAGCTTCTCCGACACAGAACATGCCTACTCCCAGCCAGAAAAAGAAAATGTAGATGTAGTATGGGCCTGTGAATATTTTCATGTGTTTCTGTATGGAAAGCATTTGACAATCTTCTTAGACCACCAGGCCCCACTCACTATTTTCAGAAATCTGAAGACCAAGATGCCCCCTTGCATTGAAAACAGGGGGGGGAGTGGGTTGCTTCTACAAGAGTTCAGCTTCACGATTGTGCACAAGCCAGGCAAGAATCACAACCCTGCATATTATTTCTCCTGAGTACACCTGCAGCGACACAACTGAGTGTCAAATTGCTGATGAATACATTGATTTCATTGTATAGTTTAGAATGCCAGGGACTCTGTCCACTTAGCAGATTTTTGGCTTCACAATTGCTGATTAGGACATTCTGGCCCTCTAAAAATATTATATCAGCACAGTCATGGAGACAAACTGTTCGACCTCTAAGTGAGGATGTTGAATTTAAAAAATACCAAAATGTCCAAGATGAACTTTCTGTCACTAAAGAAGGCACTGTGCTAAGAGGATCCCGAATTGTCATACCTGCAAGTCTGAGACAGCAAGTAATTGAACTTGCTCATAAAGAACATTGTAGCATTGTAGCCAACAGGAGGGCATTGAGAAGATTGAGTGTGGTTCCCACGACTGGATGGTAAAGTCAAAAGGAAGTTAAAGGAGTGTCACTTTTGCAGTGACCTGGCAAATCCATTACAAGGGATTCGTCCCACTTCAGAAATCTGTCTAGTTGATTATCGGTCCCTGCAAGCCCATAGGAAGCTGTTCCATCTGAAAGCCCTGATCAGATGTCAGATTCTGTACTTTTTCACACTGCCTTTGCTGCATGACGTCTGTGGAAAATGGAACATCATGAAGCTGAATATATTTAAAAAAAAAGTTAAATAGTACTTCAATCACTGGACAAGCAGTAAAGGGACACTATTTATTAAAGCTAAATAATATGTACTTGGTCCATGTGCCGTGGAGAGAAAAGGAAGTGACACATGGTCAGCTGCCCAATGAGAAGACAGCAAAGAACAGCACCAATGATTCCAACAAATGGTAAGCTTTAGGTGGGTTCCAAGCCCATTATTAGAAACAAGAGTCTTGCAAGTTCTTGCAGGCTCAGCCTAAAAAAAAACACCACACAACTTGAGTACTTCCTTGAGGAGGATTTGCAAAGTCCAGAATATTTTAGTAACTTTATCGTTGGTTTATGATCTCTTGTTTCACTGAAGGTTTCTTGTGTCATATTCACCTGATTTATTTTTGTTGCCTAATTCTACCTTTTTATAACGTGCTTCCCATTTCCTTTTCCATGTTTCCCACACAAGTAGTCTTGTGTGTTTTCGTTTTAAACAGGGAGATGCGTAGTATCTTGGGGCAGCTGTCTAGTTTATTAGGAATAAAAATGTTGAATGCAGTTCTTCTCTAGAAATATAATATGTAACGGGTGTACAGTACCTGCAAGTAGTTGTAACTGGAAGTTGGGGCCGGCTGGTGGATGGGGCCTCTTGCTGCAATAAACCCACGTCTTTCTACAACGTAATGATTTATGTCGGATTCATCTCGAGGAGCCCGAACTTTCCATATCAAGGATAATGCTGAGATTTCATCAGACCTTTATGCACGGGTTGCAATGCTCTCTTTAAGGGTGGTGCTTTTTCTTTTATCATTAGTTGCAATCATTTGAATGTGCAGTTTCAGCACATAACATTTGCGCTGCCAGCCATAAGGGTAAAAAAATGAAATCTAATGATAGGCTGATGTACACATCTCTCAGTGGGAATTGCCCTCTTACATGATTTAAAGAGCCCCTTATAGTATTCACCTTCCAGATGGCAACAATGGAAGGCAGAGTTCCTGTTTTAAACATGGCATTTTAAGAGCAGTATCAAAGAAAGGACGGGGTGTGAATATAGACTAAATAGGGCGAGGAGGAAATACCGAGAAAAAGATTGTCTAAAATCTCGGAGAACTAGAATGGGAGAGACCAGTCGTTCTAGTCTTTGAGACCTATTGACTTTGCTAGTGACCCTTAGCTATACTGCACAGCATCCTGGATGATGTGCAGTACGGCTAAAAAAAAAAAAAAAAAAAAAATAACTTTTGATACGCCCAGCTGCGCCATTTTGCACTATACATATGTGAGTACAAAATTACATGATTGTTTTTTTTTTTTGTGTTTTTTTTTTTTAAAGTTATCTATCCGTGTTAGATCAGTAGCTAAAAATAAAAAAACGAAGCAGGAAGGCATTTTTTAAGAGAGTGGTATGCAATATGGGGTTAGTGAAAGCAGCAGTTGGGGTGGAATCAACAAGGGACCACAGGAGTGGGGAGAGAAGCAACAGTGAGACCACTAAGGGCCAGATGTAGGAACCCTTTTGCATGGCGCAAACTGTGAAATTCGCAGTTTGCGCCATGCAAAATGGGCATTGCGATGCACATTCCCATTTTGCGAGTCGGTACCGACTTGCAAAATGGGAATGCGACTCGCAAATAGGAAGGGGTGTTCCCCTTCCTATTTGCGATTCGCACCGCGATGCAGAATTGCTTTGTGACCGCGGTCGCAAAGCAATTCGCAGTTAGCACCCATGTGAAGTGGGTGCTAACCCATTCGCAAAAGGTAAGGGGTCCCGATGGGACCCCTTCCCCTTTGTGAATGTCGCCTAGAATATTTTTTCAGAGCAGGCAGTGTTCCAATGGACCACTGCCTACTCTGAAAAAATGAAACCAACTGGTTTCATTTTCCCGAGTGTATTGCAACGCGTTTTCCTTTAAGGAAAACGGGCTGCAATACAAAAAAACAAAACTGCTTTGTTAAAAAAGCAGTCACAGACATGGTGGTCTGCTGTCTCCAGCAGGCCACCATCCCTGTGAGTGCAGGGAATCGGAAGGGGGTTGCAAATTGCGACCCACCTCATTAATATTAATGAGGTGGTTCTTTGCGACCCCCTTGCGATTCGCAGATGGTGTCAGCGACACCATTCTGCATATGAATTTGCGAGTCGCAAAACCATTTCTACTTACATCTGGCCCCAATTGTATACATTTGGCCAGTATAAGTCCACTGGAAGCTAACCATATGTATTACAAACGTTGCATGCGCTGTTTAGTAGGCGAGGCATGAAAAGAGAGCTGATTCGGATTTTCACTTTACTGTGACACCAGACTTACTTGAAACTAAAACGTTTGCTAGAACGTTTTGTGACTGTGTTTTGTACAATTTCATCTCGTGATTTAGGAAGTTGTGGATACAGTGAGGCATTACAGGGAACAGTACATAGCTAGAGGTAAACGTTCTGCTCAAACAGCGACATCTTCTAGTCAGAAGTGGAATCTTGTCCTTCGGTGAGTTTACTTCTTAGCCGCTGAGGGTGCTCAGTTGTTTTAGAACAGCCACTCCCCCAATCCATTTGCGAATGACCTCCAAACTGAAAATAAGCTCTCTTATTTGCATTGCACAGTTTATTTCCTCACTGGTGTCCTGCATTGCCATAGCGACCCCTCTGTTACAAAACACAGCGGAGAAAGCAAACACTATTTTCCTATCAGATAGATAAATGGAAGTTCTTTGCAGGTGGATTTAACCTTGGTATTGCAGAGAGAATAGTTTTACTTCTTGCTGCACCTAATTTCTTTTCAATCTTGCGGTGGATGTCTTGATAAATGTCTGATTTTATATTTCGAGACGTTTTAACCCCTAATGTAAGACATGCATCTGCTTTTCGCTCTCTGGTTAATACCACATAAATACAGTGTAACTATGTTCTACTCAGTCTAGGGTATAGCTAGTATTTACCCTCCACGTTTTTTAGCTGGCGGTTTACTCCATTCTGCAGTGATTTTATTCCCAGTCAGTCAACTGCATATGCTTATCTGGACCCTTCCTCATCCAGCAAGTCCTTGGCCTCAAAGCTTGGCCAGCCCTGCCAACTTATGTCCCAACCATTGACCCTGCTCCACCCCTCAATCCTTGCAACGCAAATAGAATAGATTGTACCAGCAATATATACCTACCCCCAGTTATTCTCAACCATCACTCTATCATGGATGATGACATATTGAGGGAGAAATACATTCCCCCTTCCTGATTCCTCCATACTGCAAAGCATTTAGAAAATGTATAACCCCTGAGTAAACGAGTTTTGAGTTTTTGGGATTTTACATGTTCATTGACCACTACCTTTTACTCCTCACTGTTTAGTGAATAGCTGAAGCACTCCCCAGCAGCCCAAAGCCACTAATAAACTCAGTAGTAAAGTACACTACAGGGAGTGCAGAATTATTAGGCAAATGAGTATTTTGACCACATCATCCTCTTTATGCATGTTGTCTTACTCCAAGCTGTATAGGCTCGAAAGCCTACTACCAATTAAGCATATTAGGTGATGTGCATCTCTGTAATGAGAAGGGGTGAGGTCTAATGACATCAACACCCTATATCAGGTGTGCATAATTATTAGGCAACTTCCTTTCCTTTGCAAAATGGGTCAAAAGAAGGACTTGACAGGCTCAGAAAAGTCAAAAATAGTGAGATATCTTGCAGAGGGATGCAGCACTCTTAAAATTGCAAAGCTTCTGAAGCGTGATCATCGAACAATCAAGCGTTTCATTCAAAATAGTCAACAGGGTCGCAAGAAGCGTGTGGAAAAACCAAGGCGCAAAATAACTGCCCATGAACTGAGAAAAGTCAAGCGTGCAGCTGCCACAATGCCACTTGCCACCGGTTTGGCCATATTTCAGAGCTGCAACATCACTGGAGTGCCCAAAAGCACAAGGTGTGCAATACTCAGAGACATGGCCAAGGTAAGAAAGGCTGAAAGACGACCACCACTGAACAAGACACACAAGCTGAAACGTCAAGACTGGGCCAAGAAATATCTCAAGACTGATTTTTCTAAGGTTTTATGGACTGATGAAATGAGAGTGAGTCTTGATGGGCCAGATGGATGGGCCCGTGGCTGGATTGGTAAAGGGCAGAGAGCTCCAGTCCGACTCAGACGCCAGCAAGGTGGAGGTGGAGTACTGGTTTGGGCTGGTATCATGAAAGATGAGCTTGTGGGGCCTTTTCGGGTTGAGGATGGAGTCAAGCTCAACTCCCAGTCCTACTGCCAGTTCCTGGAAGACACCTTCTTCAAGCAGTGGTACAGGAAGAAGTCTGCATCCTTCAAGAAAAACATGATTTTCATGCAGGACAATGCTCCATCACACGCGTTCAAGTACTCCACAGCGTGGCTGGCAAGAAAGGGTATAAAAGAAGGAAATCTAATGACATGGCCTCCTTGTTCACCTGATCTGAACCCCATTGAGAACCTGTGGTCCATCATCAAATGTGAGATTTACAAGGAGGGAAAACAGTACACCTCTCTGAACAGTGTCTGGGAGGCTGTGGTTGCTGCTGCACGCAATGTTGATGGTGAACAGATCAAAACACTGACAGAATCCATGGATGGCAGGCTTTTGAGTGTCCTTGCAAAGAAAGGTGGCTATATTGGTCACTGATTTTTTTTTGTTTTGTTTTTGAATGTCAGAAATGTATATTTGTGAATGTTGAGATGTTATATTGGTTTCACTGGTAATAATAAATAATTGAAATGGGTATATATTTTTTTTTTGTTGAGTTGCCTAATAATTATGCACAGTAATAGTCACCTGCACACACAGATATCCCCCTAACATAGCTAAAACTAAAAACAAACTAAAAACTACTTCCAAAAATATTCAGCTTTGATATTAATGAGTTTTTTGGGTTCATTGAGAACATGGTTGTTGTTCAATAATAAAATTAATCCTCAAAAATACAACTTGCCTAATAATTCTGCACTCCCTGTAGATGAGGTAGATGAACTAAAAAGTAACTGCTAACTAATAGTAAAAGAGTGATTTGCAGCAGGTTTGTGCTACTCCACTCTCTACTTCTGCTGATTTTCATTCCTCACCCCCAGATCTGAAGATGCCCCTTCTTTGTCTCTTCCTCGCCTGTCATGAGTTGAACAGTATTACTTTATGTGCGGCTTTAGCTTTCTTCATCTAATCAATACCCAATATTCTGGTATCTTCTGTTGTCCATGTTGGTAGTAAGTTATTTCCTGTGTGCAAGTAGCAGTTTAAAGTTGCAGCTCAACCTAGAGTAAATTCTCACTTGTAAGGTGGGTGGTAATAGCCTCCATTTCCCTCCTTTTACGCTGATGAGGCCTGCACCAAGTCTGTCTTTGACCGGAGGGTCATAGAATTAAATTGATATCTTTCACTATGCAGCCATGTTTGGAACTTCCAACCAAAATAGCTTACCTTAGTATGGACAACTGGGGTCAGGTTTTTGCTCTTCTAGAATGTTGACTTGACATAGTAGCCATGGTCTAAGTCAGACTTTATGATTCTAGGGGACTTGTGCTAAAAATTGAAAATGGTCTTAGTCATAGCACATCAGATCAATGTTTGAACAGAGGTTAGAACGCTTCTGATTGTAATATTATTACCTCAAGATCAGTTTACTCCGTGTTCCTGTTTAGAGCTCTGTTTCTTCTCACATGCCTGCACTTATGCGAATTGATCAACCTTGTCACTTTCCTAGTCTGCAGGAGAGATCTAAATTTCCGCCGTTGTAGATTCCCTTCTCCTCCCTACCCCGAGTAGGTAGTCACTTCAGGTTATTTCAAATTTTTATGAAGCATTTCTGGTTACTTCATCAATCTTTATCGCTCGCCCCTGGTTCTTCAGGGTTCAGTGAGCCTTTTTCTGGAGTTCATGTAATTTTACCATTTCTGGTCTTCTGCAGCTCTGCCCCTCTACTTGCTGAAGTACAGCCACACAAACATGGTAACCTAGTAAAAAGTGAAAATGTTTAAACATTAGGTTACTGGTCTGTATGTATTTATGGATATACTATTTATTTGGAGCCAGTTTTGAATTGTAAGGCCCACACCTTTTGCTGATTGAGAATAACCACTTACTGTGTAAATATTTGTCATTCATTTTAAATGTCCTTTCTCTGCTAGTTTTTAGCAAGTAACGTTCTGTAGTCGAAAAAATACATTAGGGTTTGCAGATTTCAATATTTCAAGGTACAGAAATAGGATCTGTGGTTATTTGCAGATTTGGATAGAATTGAGTAGTGCAGGAATCTGATAGTATGTAACGTATTTTCCAGCTGTATTGTGTTTACGGTTAAGCCAAAAAAGCGAATGTTTGGTGTGGGATAGCCACACTCTCATAAGTTTGTAAGCACTGACAAACCTTTTACTTCGTGTTTCTGACCTAGGAACCACAGATAAAAGCAATTTAAATGCCAGGAATATTATATTGCAACATTTCTGTAGCACTTTCCTACCTCTTGGTGTGGTTCTAAAGCACTTAACTTATTCTTGAGTAAGTTGCTACTCTGAATATTGCATAGGTTGGAAGGAAATGTTGCCCGACGTGCCTTAAAGTGCAACTTTTTTGATGTTGTGCATGAGGCACCAGGTTTGAAGCACTGGTACTTAGTAGCGTCATATACATAAAGTAGTATACAAATGGTGATTGAAGGATTGTTAAGCTTCAAGAGCGTAGCTATCAATATTGCAGCAGATGCTGTGTTATGTCCCGGAAGACTAAGGGGCCCACTGTATACCAGTTGGTGGCTGTTTTTAATACCAAATAGATGTGGAGGGGGAGTGCTTGCATTACTGCTCTCTGGGCCAGATGTAGCAACCGTTTTGCATGGCGCAAACTGCGAAATTCGCAGTTTGCGCCATGCAAAATGGGCATCGCGATGCACATTCCCATTTTGCGAGTCGGTACCGACTCACAAAATGGGAATGCGAATCGCAAATAGGAAGGGGTGTTCCCTTCCTATTTGCGATTCACACCGCGATGCAGAATTGCTTTGTGACCACGAACGCGGTCGCAAAGCAATTCGCAGTTAGCACCCATGTCAAGTGGGTGCTAACTCATTCGCAAAAGGGAAGGGGTCCCCATGGGACACCTTCCCCTTTGTGAATGTCGCCCAAAATATTTTTTCAGAGCAGGCAGTGGCCCAATGGATCACTGCCTACTCTGAAAAAATTAAACTAAATGGTTTCATTTTTTTCTTTTGTATTGCAACTCGTTTTCCTTTAAGGAAAACGGGCTGCAATACAAAAAAAAAAAAAAACTGCTTTATTAAAAAAGCAGTCACAGACATGGAGGTCTGCTGTCTCCAGCAGGCCACCATCCATGTGAGTGCAGGGAATCGCAAGGAATATTAATGAGGTGGGTCTTTGCAACCCCCTTGCGATTCGCAGGTGGTGTCATGGACACCATTCTGCATATGATTTTGCGACTCGCAAATTGTGAGTCGCTCCGACTCGCAATTTCCAAGTCACAAAATCATATATTGTATTGTATTGTATTGTATTGTATTGTAATCGTATTTATATAGCGCTTACTACCCCTGACGAGGCGTCAAAGCGCTTTTCGGTGAGTTGCACGCTACTCTGGAACCCAACAAGAATTAGTGATGGATTAGTATCGGGAAATAATGAGTACAATTTTAGTATTATTATGAGTTAATTTGAGCCACGGATATGAGAGTTTGTTAGTTAGATTGACTGGAGTAATGGAGGGGTGGAGGAGGAAAGAAATCCAGAAGTGTTAATTGGGAGTATATCCTTAATTTACTCAACCCAAAGGCTTGGGATGAGTAAAGGGGGATGGAGAAGGGAAGAGTACGTAGAAGGGTTAGGGAGAGCATAGTAGCAGGGTGAGATAAATGCGGGAGAATTTAGTAGGGTTGTGTGGGAGGTCACAGTAGTAGAGTGAGGTTTGGCGAGTTAGATGTGGAAACGGAGGGAAGAGCTTAGGCAGAGTTATTTAGGAGATTAAAGTAGTAGAAAGGATTTGGGATGAGTCAGAGTGAGAATGGAGGATAGTTTGATAGAGACATGACGTATGATGATGGGTAGATAAGTGTGATAAGATGAGAGCAGGAATTCATAGATATCTAGTATAACAAACCACCTAGGAGCCATGCAATGACCCACGAACATGCCAAGCACAGAAACAACATATACACATACATATATATATACATACATACACACACACATGCACATACAATACATAATTAGAACCAAGGGTAAAAATATACTTAGTCAAACAGGTTTAAAGAGTGTGTGTGTATTTTATTGTTATGACATAGTAGCGATACATATTTTTTAAAGAAACTATACATAATTAGAAATATACACTTAATCTGAAAAAAAACATTATCAACATAGGCGTATGCAGTTCATAGTTGTTTGAATATGGTGGTTATGAAGGAAAGAGCCAACTCTTGAGTAGTTTTCTGATGACAAGAAAGTTATCTGTGGCTCTTATAGTTGGGGGTAATGAATTCCATAGTTTGGCTGCTTGAACGGAGAAGGATGTACCACCTATAGTCTTTTTCTTGTATGGTGGTGTTCTAACCAATCTTGAGCGGAGGTTTCTTTGTTGGATGTATTTGGTTATTTTGTTTCTGATAAAAAGCGGTCCTGTTCCATGTATAGATTGTCCCAGGACGTCACACTGCGGGGACCTTTAACTGATTTGTATGGCCGCTTTTAATCATGTCGATAGTCCATGGAAGTTGAATCACACACACCAATTGTCTTTTGAGGTCAGGTGGTGGCCCATTTCTGCATTGTTTCTGTTGGAATGCGACCCATGTGATGTTGCATTTTTGTTTCATCAAGGAATACCACCTTTGTATCTTTATGGACCATCATTCTGTTGCCTTGGGGTACGACAATGTTGTTGCATATACCTTTGCAGTCGTGTGGGTTACATTGCTAAACTTTCATTACCACAACTTTGTTCTCATGAGGCATAATAATGGTCATTATGGTGTGTATTTAAACCTGTGATTGCTGGTGAATAGACTAACCTTTAGCATTTGAGTTACGGAGAAAAGCAACCCAAAACACTTTTAAGCTTTGCTCTATCTGGAAGGTACTCTCAATCTCCGCTTAGTATCAGAACTCAGAATAACCTAATGTTAGTACTGCGTTTTCATACCTGGATGTTTTGTCCAAAGCTTATGCCCTTGTGGGAGGACAAAGAGTGTTAGTTTGCTTCCCCTGCCCCTCCTCGACTGCTCTCCATGGTCAGTTTGCTGCCCCTGCCCTTCCGGGCTGCCTTCTGTGGTCTGTATCCTGCTGCTACCTATTTTGCTAGTCCTTATTGGATAATTGTGTTGCCCTTCCCACCAGATCAACGTGGCCAGCTTGCTGCTGATGCCCTTTCTTCCAGCTCTTCATGTTCCAAGTGCTGCCCCCACCCCATCTATCATGCCTCTGTTGTCTGTTGTGCTGCCCCTGCCTTTACTGCCTGCCCTCCATGATCGGCTTGCTGCCCCTGCTAACTCCCTGTTGTCCACTGTGCTTCCCAAACCCCTCCTACCTTCCCACCATGGTCTTCTCTCTACACCTGCCCCTCCCGCCTACTTTCTTGTCTGTGTGTTGCTCAAGCCCTCCTGCCTACCCTCCATTGTCAACTCGCTGCCTTTGTTCCTCCCACCTGCCCTGCATGAAATCTGAAAATATTAAACTATAGTACTATATAATATGACAGCACAGAAGTTACATTCCAGAGTTTAAATGCCTAGGAGGTCTGTAATGGTATTTAATAAATTATGGCTAGTGAAGAAAGATCTCTGCTCTAGAACTGATAAAGAATGGTAGACTGACTAGAGTGTAGGCAGATTACAGAACACAATCAAGACTAATAACACAGTTGACAATGCTGGATCAGAGGTTATATTAAGGGCAGAAGCATGTAGAGCATCCTTTGCGACCAGGAAAATGCCCATGATTTGGCATGCACAGTTTTTCCACCTTTGGCAAAATCCTAAACAATTTTGGAATATATATGCTTGTTGACTTACACAACATATTTGTCCCTGTTGCTAACAAAGGGTCCAGAGATAATTCTGGAACACCCTTGGTGATGCTGATGATACACCACTAGGTCCTGTAAAATTGATCAATCACGTCAAAGGAATAGCTATGTAAAACTGGCACTCACAACTTGATGCCTTTCCAATTGACTATGAACTTGTTTACTTGGACTTTGCAATGGTTATGGGCAAATTATGACCACAACCAGGAGCACAGGGAATTGCCATATCACAGTCCCTACAAACATTGAAAAGAATCTGCAGCTCTTGCCAGGCATTTTTAGAAAAGATACATATATGAGGAGACCATGTATCAGCAATGCTATCTTCAATATTAAAAGTATTGAAAGGGCCTGGATCAAAGAAGGATGTAATGATAAAGGCAGATCAGGTCAACCTAGATAGAAAATTGCTGAAGTTGACCTAGAGGCGGTACTGAGATGGGGGCTGTGGGATTTTTAGATCTTCTCTGCGCAGTTTGGGAAACTACGGAATTTGGCCTGGGATGCCCAGACAGGCATGTAGGGGAATCATCAGGGGCCCTGAATTTTTGGTCAACATGGGGCAGGACCGCTGGCACTGTAGTGGGGTTCTTCATGATCTTTATATCCTCCTGCCAGATGTAATCAATGATAGGTACTGACCTGACCGATTTCCAAGCGTGGTCCTTAAAATCATATAAGAAGCAGTCCGAGTGCTACACTGTTATGGGTAGGTGAAATCTTTCTGCTGCCCTTTCCATAATACTGTGAAACACCAATGTCCTCTGAAGGGGAATCATCAGGTGGGTGATGTGGTGGAGATGGAGTAGGAATAATGTAGTCATCCCAGTCGTCTGACTGAGCCGGTAATTCTCCTTCTTCCCTATTCTCATCTTCTGAGATGGAAGGATCCTCCCTAAGGAGGGGAGACAGCATGCAGCGGTGGTGTCATCCCAGGCATAGTTGGAGGCGGTATAGTTGGTGGTGTAATGGACGCTGTTCATGGAGGGGTTGAGTGTCACACCACTGCCTGTGAAGGAAAACACCGTCTATCAACATGTCTTGCAGATCTTCTATTAGAGAGCGAGGCATAATGACATCCTCCTGAGTGCGATGAGGTTCGGAATAGTACTGAAATCGCTACTTATATACCTACATCTGGCCCTCTCTGACTTACTACACCGCTGATTAGCACATTGTTAATGCAAACCAAGTCACTTGTGGTTTGCCACGTTGTTGAATCATGATTTGGGAAACAACCAGACCTTTATTGCTTTTTAGATTGAGCATGCAAGTGTTTTGACCTGTTATAAGTATTGTGGGCTTTTAACCACGCCCATCACTTTCATTTGTTCCTGGGCTTGCCTTTCAAAAAATCACTTGATGTCATTGGTAAATGCTTTGCATTTGTCCCGCCTTGAGGCTGTTTTTGTCACGCCTTGCAGACTGTCCCTATTACCTGAATTATTGCACAATTGCCGATATACTTCAGCGCGGTCGAACTATTTTTTTTTCTTTTGTCTCTCCCCTTTGTGATACATGGTGGCCATGGTGCTCACTGCGCAAACGGGCACAACTGCGTGAACTCGATTGGCGGTTTTGGCGCTCTGGTCACATTGTTCACAGTTACCTAATCAGAGTCATTTCTTGTGGCTCTCCCCTTAAAACACTTGAAATTGGTAAATGCTTTATATAAAACAGAAATCCTCCTAGTGAAAGCGGCTCTCCCGGCGTGGTGGGAGTGCTGATACTACAATATTAACTGCACATAGTTACATGACAATGTTTCTTACATGTGCTATTTTCATCGCAGTGTCCTCAAAGGGCTGTTCTGAGCATTGCAGTCAACATACTAGAATATTCGAGGCACGAAAACTCCCCACATAATCCTTTGCAGGGCATTACTTTTACAAAACTTGTTTACATAATTTCTGGGTCACCACACTAGGATATTGGAGACCCCAAATTATAACCCCTTCCACCATTCAGTGTCTTAAGCTTTCTCATGGCTGGCACTTTTGTTTTACAGATGGGAGAAATTTTGTTTTAAAGGTCTTGTTTGCAATATTATTGGAGTAGACCTGCTAGCCCTAAAAACACCCTCTAGGGGCTAAGTATATGGTTACACGTAATCACTTTCTACTGTTTTTTTCATGGGGTTATGCCCTCTAGGGACTAACAATATGGTTACATGACCATGTTTCTTACAAATGATATTTTTGTTATGGTGCCATCTAGGGCCTGTTTTGATCATTACAGTCTAATGCCAAACATGTATTTCTGATAAAGGTTTATATGATAATTGTATATGTTTTATTAATCTTATTACAGTTATGACCATGATTCAGACCAAATTAACATCCTTATTACACTATGACTGTTAGAACACTCTTGATATGTTTGGGTGACCCTTCTAGTTTATTTCTCCTCTGTGACTGTCTTGTGTCTTTTTTTGGGCAATTGTTAGCTAGTAAGCCAGCAACTCTGATGGCGGGGTGGTTAAAGTGGTATTCTATTTGAATTAACATGGCAGATTTAAATTAGGATGCTAAATGGCAACATTTTCATTTTTTGCTGCTGATAGAGGAAGAAGGTAAATGGAAGTGGTTTAGTTATATGCAAGCCACTGGAATTATTTGGCAGGAAAAAAATGAAACTATGAAGCAGGGTTGACAATTTTATGTGGCAAGAAAAATCCAGTTATGAGCTTACAATGCAGATAGCTCTAACTCAAGTAAAGGCGAGATCTATTGCATTGCAAGTGCTTATTTAAATTCTAGATGGCCTTTGATGATCTTCATTTCCTCTCAGAGCTTTTTCCATAGTGTTTATGTTTGAACAGAGAAGGAGCTGCCACTTTTTGGATCTTGCGATTCTGTTTTGCCGGTAGAGCGAGAGTTTCGCTCGTAGGAGGATGGGCTCTTTCATGGACTGCCTACTGTGCAATGCAGAGTGCTTTGTAAGAGATTCTTCTCATCCTTGTTAGCCACTGTAGGGCTGTGGGTGCAGCGGTAATACAGTCCTGCCTGCTCAAATTTAGTGCTTCTCTAGCTTCTTCTTTCTGCATTGTTTGTAGCTTATCTAATAACTTGAACATAAATTCCAAGATGAAAGGAGCAGATGAGACCCCAAGCATATTGCTTTTACATCTGTAGATAAAAAAGAATTACCTTCTGTGTATATACACAGATTCACAGCACCTTCTAATTAGGATTGTCCACCCTGCATGTGTAAGTGCAAAGTAGGAGTAATACGCATGGAAGTCAACAACTTGCATACATTGCTTAGTATTATCCTGGTGATTTTGATACCCTAGAAAGACAGAAATATGCTCTAAACACAGCGGTGGCTCTTCCGCTATGGAGGAGGAGGAGCGTTGCCCCCTTGCCAATAGCAACAGCTTCAAAACATTAAAAATAAAACGATAATAAACCACGTTATTATTGTTTCTTTTTCTAGGGGTGGGTCCATGGGGGATGACAGGCAGGGAGGAGTAGTGGTGGCACTGCTATCAGTGCCCATGCGGGTTTGGCCAGCCATCTCAGGACAGCCAAACTCAGATGTGCACTGAGTTTCTCAACCCGAGCTGCGTTGCCGGGTTGGAGACAGCAGGCACAAGCTCCCAGTCTGTCTAGGAGAACAAAGTGAGGGTGCTCAGGCCAATCCTGGTGCTGCTCACATGCTGCTAGCAGCATTCAGAATGGCCCCAGAGCAGTCTTGGGAGTCTGTGCCTGGTGAAGCCAGAAAAGTGGCGATGCCACATGGGATTTAGATATGTTTCCTTATTTTATTTTTTTTGTTTACCCCCGCCCTTCCACTTTACCCAGCAGCAACTGTCGAAACCTAGATGTATGTCTATGATTGTAGATATACAACTTCCTACAGAATGTTAATTAGGTCTCGGAATGCGTTGCACCCCATGTGGGTATTCTGAACATTTCACCTGTACCCAAAGTTAGGCACCCCTGAAAGACGGTTTGTGATGTTTGATGTGATTAGTTTTAATCAATATGAAATACAGAGTAATTGGTATATATCATTTGTTTTTTTTCCGTGTCACTATAACATGCACCCAAGCAATGAGAATTCACGTTTTTCCAGAAAAAAGTGTAAGACCAGTCTTGGTAAATTTCGATTTTCTTTTTATGTTTCTTTACAATCAGGTGCCTCAGCCAGGAATGCTCCAGGTCTCTCATTTGCAGGAGGGTGTGTACGCCTTCCAGCTAACTGTCACAGACACTGCTGGTCAGCGGAGCTCTGATAATATCACAGTCACTGTTCTACCCATGGAAAGACGTGGAATCGGTGAGTAAGTTAGTGATTTTGAATGGTGAGCAGAAAGCCTGTTCAATAATGACCATAGTTTATTATGGGGTTGGAATTTTACTTTTTGCCTAGTCATTTTCCCTATCAATGTATTTTTTTTTTTTAATTGATTGAACTTTTTACCCTTATACATAAATTTGTACAACCTTTTACAACACATTCAAATATTATAACAGATGTATAAACATAGACGACATTTAGGGGTCACCAGGGGTCATAACTGCGACCCCTGTCTTGACCCTTGCTACCCTGGCATTGACTTCGCAGGGCTCCAAAAATCCACTCACATTGGCAAGATTTATTTGATCAGGTCGAGCTATTTTTAATACTTACTGGTCCCTTCTGGGAGCTGACACTGAACAGGTGTTTTGTTTAGTTGAAAAGTGGAGGGGCAATAAAAGATGCCTTTGAATCGTGTTCTTCTGTCACATTTGCTCTGTGTTCACAGACAGAAGTCAAAAGTCATTTTTTCTTACAGTTAATTTTCCTTCTGACTGCAGTGTTCCAGGACATTGTAAAGTGAACTGTGTGACCTGTTGCTTAGAATGTGAAATAAAAGGATATAGGGTGTCAGGTTTTTCCTAACATACAACATTTGACTAAGTCAACTGTGCAAACATTTCAAAATATATTTTTCAGTAGTTGTGAAAGCCCTTTTTAATATTTCTGTATGATGAAAATCTATTTTAATAGGATGAAAACAAATCTGAATACTTTACATGTTGATGTGCAAAGGATATGTTTTTTGAAACCCAATTTTCACATTTTGTACAGTTTTATCAGTAAAGCTGCAAGTTAGTGGAGAGGTTTTTGGACATTTCTTGGAAAGTTACTGTGTGTAGATGACAATATATTACCACGTCGTGGTTTAGTAATATATTTATTAAATTTGAGTGTTTAAACAAACTGAGAAACACTCCTGCCCTGATGTCAATGTTGTTAGTAAACTAAAAGAAGTCCTAGGTTATGTGGGCTAGTCCTCATGGGTATTTGGGCTAGATTCTTGTGATGCATGCAGCAAACTTTAGTCTACTAAATCAAACAAAAGAGTTTTTTTGTACTGCAGAAATGCTGAGCTCCCGTATTTTGAAAGTGCAATCATATGTGAGAATTAAGAAAAATGCAACTCTGTAAACTATTTGCCTAGGATTGCGCAATTTGAGTCCCGTTTACGGGTCAAGTACATTACAGTTAGGTTGAGTAGATTATTTAAATTACTTGACCTGCAGGTCTAGTAAAGTTTTTATGATTTTTCAAGCCCTGCTTTGTGATCGCTAGCCTCAGAGGTGGCAAAATCTGTGCCAGGAGCACATAGACAGCTCCTGCTGTCAGACGTCCGTTGGCGCTCTACTTTACTTGTTTTTTGTCTGTTTTTTTTATTAAACTAATAGTAAATAATGTGACAATTTTCACTATTAGTGTAATAAAGAATGAAGTCCATTTATTTATCATTCCCATGTGATCAAGGATAACATTGAGAGTAATTAAGAGAATACGTCAAATACAACAGAACTGTTTTTTTAATCTATGGCGATCAGTGAGAAACATATTTCAGGAGATTGGCCTTAACTAGGCATGGTAAGGCAAGGACATCTGCTCCGTACAGGAGTACGGATGAGACACAGTATTAGAGTAGTCAACGTTTTTGTCTATGATTCTCTTAAGCAATGTAAATGAGCTTTTTTGTTTTTTTAGGTCGAGCGTAAGCGTTCGGCCTTGCGTATACCTTTAGTATACTTCTTATGGCTTACAGCTATTTCATTTGTTGGTTGCAGTGTCTTTTAATAATTCTTGCTCACTAGTGGTCAGTTCTACCTTTTTCTCCCTCCTTTTTCTGTTTTAGAGCAATGGCCAACTTCTGTAGTATTCCACTTTGGTTTCTTTATCTGTTGCCGTGACAGATTATTTTTGTTATTTCTTTGTTGCACCCCTTTCATATAACCAGCATGAAAGTACATACGAGAGAAAAATTGCATATGTTTCATTCAAATTGCAAATCATCTCTGTTACTACAGGTTGACCACCGCTTCAAAGGCTTCACGGTGTTCACAAATTTGAGTGACGGAGTTCTCTCATCATGGCGGTAGTTGAGTGCCATGGAAATCGCAGATACCCCATCTGCCAAAGTATAAATCAGGCCTAGAGTATATGTGTAGGAGTGGGAGATAGACGGTGTAATACTCCAAATATTATATTAACCCCTTCGTTGCCAGGCCTTTTCCCCCTCAATTGCCAAGCCTTTTTTTTTGCTTTTTTTTTTTTAAATGGGGAAGAAGTGCTGCAGAAGGAAGCTTATGTTTTTTTTCTCCTGAAAATGGCATCAACAAAGGGTTTACGGTGCTAAAATCACCATCTTCCCGGCTTTCAGGAACAGGCAGACTTGAATGAGAATACCACATTTTTCAACACAATTTTGGCATTTTACTGGGACATACCCCATTTTTACTATTTTTTGTGCTTTCAGCCTCACTACAGTTAGAGACAGAAATGGGCATGAAACCAATGCTGGATCCCGGACAGCTAGACATTTCTGAAAAGTAGACAACATTTTGAATTCAGCAAGGGGTCCTACAAAGCTTTCCTACAGAAAATAACAGCTGAAATAAAAAAAATATTGACATTGAGGTGGAAAAAAAACAGCCATTTCTCTCCACGTTTTACTCTAACTTTTTCCTGCGATGTCAGATTTTCAAAAACAATATACTGTTACGTCTGCTGGTCTCTTCTGGTTGTGGAGATATAGGGCTTGTAGGTTCATCAAGAACCCTAGGTGCTCAGAGCCAATAAATTATCGGCACCTTGCAGTGGGTTTTCATTATATACTTATACTGGGTATACAGCAATTTATTTGGTGAAATATAAAGATTCAAAAATAGGTATCAAGGAAACTTTTGTATTTCCAAAAAGGGCACACGATAAGGTGTTGAAGCAGTGGTTATTTGCACATCTCTGAATCCCGGGGTCCCCATTCTAGCTTGTGTATTACAGGGCATTTCTAAAATAGTCATCTTTTTTACACACTGTCTTACATTTGGAAGGAAAAAATGTAGAGAAAGACAAGGGACAAAACACTTTTTCTTCTATTCTGAGTTCCCCCAAGTCTCCCGATAAAAATGGTACCACACTTGTATGGGGAGGCCTAATGCCTGCGGCATGAAATGCAACATGGACACATCACATTTTTACATTGAAATCTGTTGTTGTTTGCAAAGTACCTAGCTGTGGATTTTGGCCTCTAGCTCATTCGGCACCTAGGAAAACCTACCAAACCTGTGCATTTTTAAAAAGTAGACACACCGGGGAATCCAGGTTGGGGGTGACTTGTGGGGCTCTCACCAGGTTCTGTTACCCAGAATCCTTTGCACACCTCAATTTGGCAAAAAAAACACTTTTCCCTCACATTTCGGTGATAAAAAGTTCAGGACTCTAAGAGGAGCCACAAATTTACTTCCGCCCAACATTCCCCTAAGTCTCCTGATAAAAATGGTACCTCACTTGTGTGGGTAGGCCTAGTGCCTGCAACAGGAAATGCCCCAAAACACAATGTGGACCCATCACATTTTCCCATAGAAAACTGACCTTTTTTTGCAATGTGCCAAGCTGTGGATTTTGGCCTCTAGCTCAGCCGGCACCTAGGGAAACTTATTAAACCTGGACATTTCTAAAAACTAGACACCTAGGGGAATTCAGAATGGGGTGACTTGTGGGGCCTTCACTAGGTTCTGTTACCCAGAATCCTTTGCAAACCACAAAAGTCAGCAAAAACACTTTTTCCTCACATTTCAGTGATGGAAAGTTCTGGAATCTGAGGGGAGCCACAAACTCCCTTCTACCCAGTGATCCCCGAGGTCTCCCGATAAAAATGGTACCTCACTTGTGTGGGTATGCCTAGTGTCTGCGACAGGAAATGCCCCAAAACACAACATGGACACATCACATTTTCCCAAAGAAAATTTACCTGTTTTTGCAAAGTGCCTAGCTGTGGATTTTGGCCTCTAGATCAACCAGCACCTAAGAAAACCTAGCAAACCTGGCCATTTCTGAAAACTAAACACCTCGGGGAATTCAGATAGTGAACCTATGTCATTAGATAGTGCGGGTCAGGGGTGGAAGGGGAAGCAATTCCCCTTCCATCTCTGCCCTGGAGGGGGAGAACCTCGGGGGAGCGCTTCCCCTGAGGGCCAATACAGGGACGCAATGGTTACGTCCGTGTTGCCTCAGCGCTGCGCCACTGGACGTAGCCATCATGCCCTTGGTGGGGAAGGGGTTCATATAATTCCCTAGCAGGATAGAGGTCCTTGACAGATCTTTTATCTTCGTTACCTGAACAAAGTCCTTAGGAAGCAGAGCTTCAGAATCCTCATCCTCTAACAAATTCTTGAGGGACTCAAGAATCCGGATTGGGTGGTAACTTTGGATCGCCAGGATGCTAGTTTTCAAATAACAATTCTGACATGCAACTCAAAATTTGTAAGAATTATAATAGGAGACTACCCTTTGAATGTGTTGCCCTCTCCTTCATTCTGTCATTAACTCCATGATTGTCCATCAGGTTAACTGGCTGTTGGCATTGTCCACAGCTACCAACAAGGTGTTTGTGTCTAGGCTTACATTCTTGCCTGGCTGATAAAACCTGATAATTAGAGGAGGTTTGAGGCCACCTTTGTGTTACAGTTGTCCTTTTGCAAAAGCAGAGTTACTCTTGTAATTGTGACGAATCAACACTTATAACATCTCACATAATGAAATTCGAAATTCATCCAGTGGTATTAGACAATACAGTATCTGACTTCCTCGTAGCCTTCAATAGGCAGTTAGTCCCAAAATCATTTTAGAAATTCTGATGGATACTTCAAACATTTACAGTATTGCCCAGGCACCAGGCTGGACCTGCAAACTTTTCTCAGCAAAGCCCTTGCTGCCGCTGTATGGCACTGGATGGCTCCACATAGGTTTGTTCTGCCCTGGAAGTGACAGAGCAGAGCTGCCTATAAATGTCACCCCTGCACGCCTTCAGTTTCTTGCTTGACTGATTCTGTGCTGAAAAGAGTTACTGTTAGACCTGGCATCTTTTGGCATGTTTCCCCTGTCTTTTTGCCTTCTGACCTCCTGTTTTTATGGTATGCTGGACTCTGTTTTTGCTTGTTTATTGTCTCTGCACACTTTACCACTACTGATCAGTGCTAACGTGCAAGTTCTCCCTGTGTAAATTGTATGGGTGATTGGGTTATCCATTATTGACTTATTTGATTTACTAGTAAGTCCCTAGTAAAGTGCACTGTGTGCCCAGGGCCTCTAAATCAAATGCTACTAGTGGGCCTGCAGCACCGATTGTGCCTCTTGCATGAATAGCCCTGTAAACATGTCTCAGATCTGCCACTGCAGTGTCTGTGTGTGCAGTCTGGTACTGCCAATTCAAATTGGAAAGTGTACCTACTTGCCAGGCCCAACTTTCCCTTTTACTACATGTAGGCACCCCTAAGATAGGCCCTAGGTAACCCCATGGACAGGATGCAGTGTATTTAAAAGGTAGGACATGTACTGGTGTGTTTGACATGTCCCGATAGTGAAAGACTGACAAATTTGTGTTTCACTATAGCAAGGCATATCTCTCCCATAGGTTAACATGGGGATTGCATTTAAATTTCTCTTGAGTGTAATTTCCCACTGGGAGCAGATAGTGATCTGGAGTTTGGGGTCTCTGAACTCACAGTTTAAAAATACATCTTTCTGTAGAGTTGGTTTTTAGATTGTCTATTTAAAAATGCCACTTTTAGAAAGTCGGCATTTTCTTGCTTAACCATTCTGTGCCTCTTCCTGCCTGCGGAATCCATGTCTGGGTCAGACTGACAGTTGGGCTATTTGTGAATTCCCTCTAGACAGTGACACAAAGGGAGCTGATGAGTGTCCTGCACATCCTGATGAGTCTCCCTGGCTGGAGACGGAAGTGAGGAGCTGACATCTACACCTGAAAGGGCTGTGCCTGTTCTCACACAATGCAGTCTCAGATACCCCTGGAGTGTGTCCGGGGCCAGGCCTGGGCAAGGCAGAATCTTGTGAACAATAGAGACTTTCTGTTAAAGTTTGCCTACTTCAAAGGCAGAAATGAGTATAAGTAGTTAGAGGAACCTCTGCCAAGAAGAGGAGCTGGAGGAGGAGTTCTGCCCCCCTGCTGTGTGCGCTTTGCTGGGTTGACCTGCAGTTGCTGCTTTGACCTTAAAGAGGGCAAAGGCTGGACTTGGCTGTCTATCCTCTTTGTGAAGTTTCTCCAAGGGCTTGGAGTAGAGCAGGGATATCAAAGTCTTCAGCTTCATCTGCCTACATCACTGTAAACAGTGTTTTGTGCTGCAACAGAAGAAAAACCACTGCATTGCCGTCAACAACGCAGCTGACTGCAGTGACCTGACTACGATGCACGGAGCTGTGCCCCGCATCACAACCCTGGTCTCACCGCCGCCACCACCTGACACCATCACCCAGCCAGAGCTTGCACCGTGACCCGTGTGCCCTGGCGCCGGCACCATGGCCTGAGGACACTGCTTGTGAGGTACACGACCACTGTCCAGTCCGGCATGGCAGCCCTGGTCCACTGACGCCAGCGCCATCAACTCCAGCATTGTCAACAGACATCCTAGTCTGCTCTGCTATCTGTGGGCGCTGCACGGAGCCAGTCCGCGCCACCGCTTTGGGCCTGCTGATGACAGTGCTTCAGCAACCACGAGGCTGTAGCCTCCACCATGACCTGGAGATACCACACATCGCACCATCCCGCTTCACACCACAGTCCTGGTCTCATCGATGCTGCAGGATGCTGTCAGAGAGCCACTGCCTGCTCCGTGATCTATGGGCACCGCACGTTGCATCGTCCCACTTGACACCACAGCCCCAATGCCATAAATGCCAGTGCTCCT
Source organism: Pleurodeles waltl (assembly GCF_031143425.1). NCBI lineage: Eukaryota > Metazoa > Chordata > Amphibia > Caudata > Salamandridae > Pleurodeles > Pleurodeles waltl. The sequence goes on from NC_090444.1 coordinate 478,479,369, forward strand.
GACTTCGTCATCAGCCTGGAGTTCGATCTGCAACCCGTGTGACTTTAAGGGCCCGACGACCCCCGCACCGACCGCTGGAAGCGATACCTGTAACGCCGCTCTCCGGATCTCTGCGCTAGGCTCACGACGCCCTACATTTCCAAGGTACTGTTTCCTGGTCTTCCTGACACCGTAGCTGGCCCGCGACGCTGCAGCCGTCCTGAACTGTTGGATTTGTTGTTCACGACACCGTGATAGCCCCAGACGGAGCCATCGATTTCAAGGAACTGTAATTCTTGCAAAATTCATATCTTTATTAAAGCACGTTGGATTTTCCTTGTTTCGGTCTTGTTTTACACTGATAAATATTGGCTATTTTTTCTAAAACTGCTGTGGTGTCTTTTTGTAGTGTTTGCACTGTATTACTGTGTGTTATGTGCAAATCCTTTACACATTGCTTCTGAGATAAGCCTGACAGCTCATGAGAAGCTAACAAGGTGGTGAGCAGGGGTTATCTGAGCTGGTTATCTCCCTTACCCTGACTAGAGTGAGGGTCCCTACTCAGACTGGGTATAACCTGACTGCCAACTAGAGACCCCATTTCTAACAGCTACCTAGATGGAAGTCTGTTAAGGTTCAATGATAAGCAATTTAAGAAGTCATTGTATCTGTTAAAAAATACATTGCCCAAGATAATTTAAACATATTTAGCATTTTTCTATCACAGAAAAAAGGGAAAACCCACTTTTGTCTGCACTTGCACTTTATTGATTGGGAAGCACATTGTAACAATTCAGCTTACAGGGTTGAATCATAAAAGTACATAAAAGCATTTGTCCAGTGGTCAAGGTGGCTCAGCGAGTTGAGGGTGTGTGGGGGAAAAATAATTAATTATTAAACAATACTTTATTCTTATTGAATGTTGTAGATTCCAAAACGTTAGTAATTTTAAATCTTTCTTTATAATGAGCAGATGTTGATGCTGCCCACTAAGCAATCCTTCATTTGGGTTTATATTGTTCTAGAAAATATTTTACCTTCCAAGTCTGCAAAACTTATGAGGGTTTGCTAGTCAGAATGATCCAATATCCTCTCATTGTAAAAACTGTACGATGTTGCCTGTTGACGAGATAGCTCACTGCAGAATTGGTGTGGGGTGGGATGTAAAAGCTTAGACAGTTAGGAGAAACTGTCTATCGCGTTCTTAATCAGTGTTTTGCTCTTAAAAACCCTTCTGTGGTTCGGACACTTCAGGGCTAGCCATGACACTGTCATAATTGCATGCATTGGTTTGGTATAACAAGAATTATCATATAGTTGGTGCAATTTAATCTTTCTCCCGGTAAATTGGTATGAAATTGCTTCATATGTTACTTAAAATAATTATTGAACCTCTGTTCTTCCCGGTCAGTGTTGCTACTGCGGTGAAGTAGGACTGGACAGATGCATAAAATGTGCTCTGGGGGCGTGGCCAAGATGGCGGCGTGAGCGGACCCGTTCGTCTGCGCTCCGCCGCCCGGGTCCCAGTAAAAGCTTGGTGGCCCCGTCTCTTAGAGCCCCAGGCCCTCCTGGCTAGCTGAAGGGGACCGAGAGAATGCGGGCGCCCCGAGGGAGAGTCGGGACGCCCTCTGAGGAGAGCGGCGGCGGTGTTGGGCCTTCCGGCCGCCCGGCACTCTGAAGCAACGCGGAGGTTGCCCGGACCCGCATTGGAGCAGTGGAGAGTGCTGAACCTCGCGCCGGAGGTCGCAGGGCAGGGGTGCAGCGGGTCTCTGTGGCGGCCATTTCCTTGCTGGGCCGTTGCGGGGTGGAGGTCCCGGGCGCGATACAGCGCACCATTATACATTTGCGCTCCCGCTCCAGGTTGGTGGAGCTTGGACTGGCGCTAGGAGATCGGGCCCCCCATCGGCGGTGCGGTCGGCCCGCGGTGGCCCAGCCCGAGTTCGGGGGGAGCTTGGGGCCTGCAACTGGCCTATGAACTTTTGGCAGCGGTGGATGCAGAAGCTGGTGGCCAGAGTCTGAAGGGCATAAAGTGAAGGAACTGGCAACTCGACCCACAGCGGGCAGTATGAAGAGGCTCTAGACGTGACGGGCATGGGCCTCAGAGAGGCACTTGGGGCTATGACGTCCTCCAAGCCAAAACGAGATCAGTGGATGAGAGAAATGTTGACCAGATCCCACCCGGTACAAGGCAAATCGGCTGAGGGGTCGGCGGCGGCGCGGTCTCTTGAGGTATTGGGGAGATGGAGGAGGACTGGGAGGCCCCGGTCACAAAGGGTTTCCTTACCTCATTGTTTGACTCTTTGCGGAGTGACCTGTAGGAACTTCGTAGAGACATTTGCCAAGAGGTGAAAGAGCTACGAGTGGAGGTCACCTCTCTGGGCGAGCGGGTGGCCCAGGTTGAGGATGGCAAGATCTCTCGTGGTGAGGAGTTAGCGGGCATGCAACAAGAGGTCATACGCCTGCGTGACCAGCAGGAACTCCTCCAGTCTGCAGTTGAAGACTTGGAAAATAGGTCGCGACGGCATAACATTCGCATCAGGGGTGTGCCACTCGGAGCAGAGAAGGAGGACATTAGTGAATTTGTGGTGGCGCTGTTTGACTCTGTGCTTGGCCTGGAGAGTGCCCGGGAGATTACACTAGACAGGGTCCATTGTGCGGGCCGCAGCGGCGGACCCGGAGAGCGTCCGCCCGATATCCTGGCATGTGTTCATAATTATGGGCTTAAAGAAAGCATCTTGCAGAGGGCCCATAATCTCGCACAGATTCAGTTTCGAGGGCACAAGCTCCAATTATTTCAAGACCTCTCGCTACGGACTCTGCAGAGGTGCCGCGAATTTAAGCCCATCACGGAGCACCTGCGGGCGCACTCGGTGTCTTACACTTGGGGGCACCCTTTCTGCCTTATCTTTCGTTGGGAAGAACAGCTCCGCCAGGTGAAATCCGTGCCGGAAGCGAGAAAGATTGTTAGTTTGGAGGGAGACAATCAAGAGGAGGGCACATCTGTGGACACGGCTGATGGGGACCGACCGCAATGGCGGCGTAAGGAGAGGAGGAGGAAACAGCAGCGACCTACAACATCGGAGCAGGCGTTGGAGCGGCAATCTGTACTGAGTAGCGTGGCCGCTGGAACACATGCTTAGTCGCTGGAGGGCTGGGATGGTGGCTCGGATGTGGGCGCAACAATTCAGGTCATGTGACCATTACGGCGGGACCTGGGCGGTGGAGTCGTTGGACGCTATACGACAAACTTGAGTGGTTGTGCTGCCCCTGTTGAGACTTTGCCTCTTAGGAGATGAGTGATAGAGGACTTTATGGTTATGAGCACCTGTTGTGCGTTATGGTTGTATGTTGGTGTGCTTCCCCTGGAACTTGTATACAAGTTGTCTTGGCTGACTGGCCCCGTGGTTCGGAGCGGCCTTGGGGCTGGTCTGGGCGTGGGCTCCCCCGGCAGATCCTCCTCATGAGTGACTTTGATACTGGGTCATATGTCTCTTAAGTGTCTAAGCTTGAATGTCCGTGGTCTTAACAGTCCGGCTAAGAGATTAGCGATCCTGTCGGCGCTTGAGCGCTCTGGTAGTCACATTTGCCTCTTACAGGAGACGCATTTACTGGCTAGGGACACATATCGTATGCGCTCAAGGTGGTTTCCTAGACAGTTCTGGTCCTCGTCCTCCACGAAACATGCTGGGGTGGCGATATTGCTCTTGAAGACCTTCTCTGGGGAAGTGATAGCAAAGATACATGAGGTGCAGGGCAGATTCCTGGCCCTTAGACTACGGGTGGGGGCTTTCTGCTTTACCATTGCTTCTTTGTACGCCCCCAATGCGCAGCAAGAATCCTTCCTGAAACAGGCGATTGCTCCGGCACTTGCGACACCCGATAGTGCTGTTTTAGTGGGAGGTGATTTTAAATAGGTAATGGACAATGAGTTGGACCGATCTGGGCACCGCTTTGGACAGACGGGTGCGTTGACAACGGCAGGGCGACAGTGGTTGGCCGAGTGTGGACTGGAGGATGTTTGGAGGAGAACACATCCTTCGCTTAGGGACTACTCCTTTTATTCGGTGGCTACCTAGACGTACGCACGGATTGACTTCTTTCTGGCCTATCACGGTGGAGGTTGGTGTGGATGTGGGTCGGGTGGGCAATTCGAGCTGGCGTTTTAGGGACGCGATCTTGCAGAATAAAGAAACAGAGGAGTCGCTACGGCGCGTGATTTAGGATTATCTTAGCCACAATGATGATGGGACAACCCTTTTAGAGACTCTGTGGGAGGCTCTGAAGGCAGTTGTGCGGGGGGAGGTAATGTTGCTATCAGCGAGAGATAATAGGGCAAGGAGGGAGCAGAGGGCGGCTCTAGAACAAAAGGTGGCAGCACTGGAGTGATCCCATAAGTCCACGGGTGTACCGAGAATTTGGCGGGAACTGGAGAAAATGAGGCAGCAGTTGAGGTGGCTGGACTGGGACAGGGCGGAGTATGCGATAGCGCGGCTTAAGCATAAATATTACATTGGGAGTAATAAGTGTGGCAGGCTCTTGGCGCATCGGTTGAGAGCACAGCGCGCGGCAGCAGCGATAAAAATGGTTTGCTCACCTTCGGGGAGGGAGGCCCACACAGATGATCATATTGCAGAAGCGTTCGCCGAATATTATCAAGTGTTATATACGGCTGATGCTCAGAGCGATGCGAATCCAGCCGCATTCCTCTCAGGGATAGCAATTACTCTGCTTGGCGAGCGGGAAGCGTCTTCCTTGGATCAGCCTATCAGAGTAGAGGAGGTTATCTCGGCAATATCAAGGCTAAAGGTGGGGAAGTCTCCCGGCCCTGATGGCTTTACGGCGCTTTTTTATAAGACTTTCTGCCTGGAGCTTGCACCATTTCTGGTGCGTCTTTTTAACTCTTTTCAGGAGTCAGGGGCTCTTGTGCCCAGTATGTCCGAAGCTATCATTGCGGTGATACACAAGCAAGGGAACGACCCTGAGGAGTGTGCTTCGTACAGACCAATCTCGCTTTTGAACATGGATGCTAAGCTTTTTACTGGAATACTGGCCCACCGCCTTAATCCCTATATGCCGGGTCTTATAGATCCGGACCAGGCGGGCTTTATACCCCACCGTCAGTGTAGTGATAATACGAAGCGACTGCTACATTTAGATAAAACTAGCAGATCTCGTAGGGAGGCGCTGCTCCTCTCTATTGACGCGGAGAAGGCGTTTGATAGGGTCCACTGGCCTTACTTATTCCGGGTGCTGGATTGTTATGGATTGGGTCCGGGCTTTAGGAGGTGGGTTCAGTGCATTTATCGCTCGCCTAGGGCTGCGGTCCGGGTTAATGGTACAGTCTCTTTGCCGTTCTCGATTGGACGGGGGACTCGAAAGGGGTGCCCTCTCTCCCCCCTTTTGTTTGCGCTCTTTATGCAGCCCTTTGTGCAGCGTCTACGAGACAGCCCCTTGGTCTCTGGGGTTAAGTTTGGAGGGGATCATCACCTTATCACTCTGTATGCAGATGATGTGATTCTTACCCTGGCTGAACCCGCGACCTCCCTGCCTGAGCTAATGGCGATAATGGAGGAGTTTAGCCAGATCTCGGGGTTCCGGGTAAATATGCAGAAATCCCAGGTCCTTAGTTTGTCTGTGAACCCAGAACGCGAGCAGGAGTTGAAGACTCGATTTCCGTTTCTTTGGTCGTCATCACGACTCCCTTACTTGGGTATTGATTTGGCGTCTTCAGTTGTGAAGACGGTGAGCTTGAATTATGCGACATTAGTCCGGGAGGTGCAGCGAGATTTGGAGAGCTAGGCGAAACTTTCCTAGCTGGGCAGGGTATCGGCGGTGAAGATGACCACATTGCTGCGCATATTATACGTCTTCCAGGTGCTCCCTCTGGCTCCCCCGTCTCGTGCGATAGCAACTCTTCAGTCGGCAATCCTCAAGTTCATCTGGGATGGGCATCCGGCACGGCTCCCTAGAAGACTTTTATACCGTTCTAGAGCGGAAGGGGGGTTGGCGGTCCCCTGCCTTCTACGATATTATCAGGCAGCACAGTTGCGCTTTCTCTTAGAGTGGAGCCGTCCACTTACTGAGCAACACTGGTGTTTCATGGATCAGGCGGTAGTGGGGTCCATGGCTTCGACGCCGACATAGGGCCCGGGGCCTATATTCCTCCCCGATTACGGGGGCGACGTTACGTGTCTGGGATGCAGTGGCATGTCGAGCGGGGGCTTACGTCGTTCCCGTCCCCTATGACCCCGAAAGGGGCGAACCCTGATTTTGAGCCTGGGCTGCGTCTGGAGGGCTTGCACTTATGGTATGATGGCGGCTGTAAAAGGGTGGGGAGTCTGTTTGATGAACAGGGAGTAGTTTCTTTTGATCAGATGAGGGAGACATATGGCCTGACAGAGGCAGATAGGTTGATGTATTGCCAGGTGAGGCATTGGGCTCTCCTGCCGGCGAACAGAGCAATGATGGATAGGCCGCTCACGCTGTTCGAAAAATGGCTGTTGGCAAAGAAGGATGAAAGGCGAGTCCTTTCAGAACTGTATAGACTCTTGCAAGGAGGGGAACGCCTGGCTAAGTCTAAAGGGCAACTGAGATGGGAGAGGGAGCTGGAGAGTGAGTTCTCTGACGAGGAATGGGACAATATATACTATAGAGCACATCATACAGCTTTCAATGCAGCGGGGACGGAGACGGCGTATAAAGTGGCTTCCTATTGGTATTACACCCCAGCCAGGATACATTCATGGGACCCCACCAAGCCCAGCCTTTGCTGGAGGGGGTGTGGTAATACAGGTACGCTGGTACATCTGCTCTGGCATTGCCCCAAACTTCAGAGATATTTTACGAGCATCTTAGACGATATTGACAAAGTGTTTCAGACCGAGCTCCCTAGGTTTCCATCGTATATACTCTTGGGCCTACCCAACCCCCTCACCTTCCCTCTACGATCCCTAAAAGGGCGACAGATGGCGCTGGCACTCAACGCGGCTGTGCAGTCGATACTAGCCTTATGGGGGACGGACAGGGTACTGACGTATGTGACCTGGCTTCAGAAGCTGTGGTTTATTCTTGCAATGGAGAAGCTTACTCTGGTTTCTCAGCAGAGAGTGGGTGACATAGATACGTTATGGAAGCCGTTTCTTAAGATCCTATCAACAGAGTTCACGGAGCTGACATGGCCGGCTTATTTGAGGGTTCTGGGGCTGACAGGTGCTTCTTAGAAGATGTTTGGCCTGTTGGCTGGGGGTGACCAGGCATGATGTTATCGCGTAAAGACTGGGAGAATGTTGGGGGAGAGGAGCGACATAGCGGACGGGGAGGCACAGTTTTTGTGTTGTTAATTTTTGTATGTTTTTTTGTATGTTTTGTTTGCTTGTGTACGAAGCTCTGAGGTCATTAGATCATTGTCTTTACCCACCTTGTTCTTCTAATTGTTTGGAAGTGGACGAAAAGGGAGATTTCTCTTGGCGATAAGACAGTGATTATGTGCATGCTCTCTTAGATGTCAGATTGAGATGCTGTAACTAGGTGGTCGAATTGCTGGCGACTCAAACAATGTGCTTCGTACTTTATATGTTAAAACCAATAAACAGATATGATCCATAAAATGTGCTCTGTAATTTCACTTGCTTGGCTTCACACACACCATGTTTAGTCCTAGTGTGGTTGGTGTCCCACAGACCCAAAGTTGTCCAACAGGTGAATAGAATAGGCAAAATCATAAGTAGCTATATTTTACATTGTTATTCAGTGAAGATAAATTTGGACCTACAAAATGTTTAGTAAATATTTGGTTTGACTATTTATTTGCCTTTCTTGCTCCGCAAACCATTTTTTGGGTGATCGTTTTCCTGGTGTTTTCTGGTAGCCACTTGAAGATTTTCTTTACCATCCATATTGTGTTGAAGCAGGATGAGGCCACTGCGTTGACTTGGGTGCCCATGTCCAGTTTGTTGTCTATGATGATTCTGAGATTTCTTGCTTGTGAGCAAGTTCACGGGGTGGGTCCAAGATCTCTGAGCCCCCAGATGAAGTCCCATGGCACGGCATGTTTCCCGAACATCGCCACTTTGGTCTTGTCTGAGTTTAGTTTGAGACAGTTGGATTTCACCCAGGGTGCCACTTCGATCATGCATGTTTTGAACTTGTTCCTAGTATGGGTTTTTTGTCCAGGCGGGGCAATCAGTTACGTGACGTTGGCATATGTGAGGGTGCTTATGTTGTGAGTCCGCATGATGTTGGCCAGTGGAGTCATGTAGCTGTTGAACAGTCTGGCTGAGTGAGTAGCCCTACGGAACTCTGCAGATGTTCTTGTGCTTCAGAGGAGTTGGGGGGTGTTAGAAAGTAAACTTACAAGGGGACACGTATAGGTCGATGAACCTTTTTTATTCGCATGGAGTATCCTAGCTAGGCTAATGGCAGTCACACCAATGATTAATACGCAATTCAGTAACATTAGTCATCATCAACAATGAATCAGAATATAACACCCCATATCCGGTCATGTATAACCACAACTCACCATATGTTTTAGTAGTTTTATTCCCTTTTCGTTACAATACTAATTCATGAAAATTTATTCAAATTTATTCAAGTCAACAAATCCATATTAATTCATTAGAAGGCGCCAAAAACATAGCCTAATCAAAATTTGCATCAGAGTACATTCTAAAGCAGTAGCATAAGTCAATAATCGAATCAGGAATGAATACGTCAACATAAGTAGCAGAGTTCAGCAAATCCGTTTGTCAGTCATTTGTCTCTGTGCTTGTCAATGCCATAAGGTAAGAACCTCACCTAACCCAGATTAGCATCAGCATGTGGTACTTCATGCAAAAACAGTTTTGAACATGAATTTGGAAAACATCTAGCTAAAGAAAGAAAAGCTATTTAAACAGCGCAGTTGGTACCTAGAAAGAAAGGCACAAAAGTTAATTCAGTCACATTGTCATATCTACCTATCCTCGGTATGGATCAGCAACAAAGTCTTCGTCCTCAGGTCATCAATCGATCAGCATCGCATTAGGCTCTCACTAGCATGAGCCCAGTGACAGAATCTCGAATCGCCTTGACGTCTCTCGCAATCTGTCTCATCTAAAGTCTCATCTCTCCCTCATCTTCATCATCATCTGAAGTTTTCCCTCTTTGTCACAGCATTATATCAGTCACCCAGACTATCCCCCAATTCCCAATTGGTCAATTAATCACGTGATTTTACTTTGTCCAATAATTTTTATAATTCAAATCTCTGAATTCTAATATTACACATTTCTCAGATTGTTGATTGGTTCACTTTGCAATGTCCTCATTATCCGGCTCGTCAAGTATCGAAAATGTTGCATCTTCTCCTCCAGTCAGTGTCTCTATTGTTTGACTCCTGGAAAGTATGCTCTGAGTGCTTTACACAGTAGTTGATACATTCTAGTTTCCATCGTCTCCTGTCCTTTGGTTGATGCAAAGGTTTCAGCTAAGCAATTTTTATTAAACAATAAGCAGTTCACATTTAGTCTGATTTGTCAGCATCTTTCATTGAACGTTAATATTCAGCTTCTGCACGAGGTCTGGCAAAACTAGGCCACGACTTTGGCTCAGTTAAGCTCTACAATATAATACAAAACATAAGTTATATCTCTCAATATGACATACTAGTACGTTATTCTAATACATTTTAAATATTTCACGTTAGTTGTTCTTTTAATATAATTTGTGAATCTTGGCGACCACTCTCCGAGGTCACAATTTCAGACATATCACAATGTCACCATGCATACTGAGCCATTAGAGAATGATTTCTTATTTAATACACTCTCCTCCATGCAAGCAACATATCAGTCGCTTCCTATACTCCCCGGCATGCTAAAACATTCTGACCAGATATTTAAAGAGCCAGTAAAAGCAAGGATAATTACTCCTAGAGTGGAGAAAAAATATAAGCCACCTCCTTCTGATCCTGTCTATATTACCCAACAACTACCTCCAGACTCAGTAGCTGTAAGCACTGCCAGGAAGAGAGCAAGTTCAGTCGTCAGGTGATGCACCCCCACCAGACAAAGAGAGTAGGAAGTTTGATGCTGCCGGGAAAAGGGTTGCATCTCAGGCAGCCAACCAGTGGAGAATAGCCAACTCTCAGGCATTGTTGGCTAGATATGACAGGGCCCACTGGGACAAGATGAAAGATATAATCCAGCATCTCCCCAAGGAACAGCAAAAAAGGGCACAACAGATAGTAGAGGAAGGGCAAGCCATCACTAACAATCAGATTAGGTAATTCCCAGACTCTGCAGATACAGCAGCCAGAACCTTCAACACTGCTGTAACCATAAGGAGACATGCGTGGCTTAGGTCTTCAGGATTCAAACCTGAAATCCAACAGGCAGTGTTGAATATGCCATTCAACCAAAAACAGCTTTTCGGCCCAGAAGTTGACACTGCTATTGAAAAGATGAGAAAGGATTGAGACACCACAAAAGCCATGGGTGCACTGTATACCACACAATACAGGGGATCCTTTTGTAAACCCCAATTTAGAGGTGGATTTAAAGCCCAAACTGCCGAGGCCTACCTAAGAACACAACACATTCATGTCTTTCCATATCTAGATGATTGGCTAATAAAATCAAACAGTCATACACAGTGTCAAAACCATACGCATTATGTAATACAAACCCTGCACACGCCAGGGTTCTCCATAAACTACCAAAAGTCAGAACTACAACCTGCGCAAATTCAACAGTATTTAGAGGAAACACAAAATACTCAAAAAGCGCTTGCAAGTCCAAATACGCAAAGAATACAAGCTTTTCACAATATATTGGCACAAATACAGACAGGTCAACAGTACACTGTCAAATTGGTCATGAAAGTATTAGGCATGATGGCATCGTGTATTGCAATTGTCCCACATGCAAGAATAAACAACAGTGCAACAGTGCCTTGCACAACAATGGTCGTAAGCACAGGGTGAACTTCAAGATCTAGTGTTGATAGACCGCCAAACTTACATGTCCCTTCAGTTGTGGAATTCCACAAATCTAAACAAAGGGCGGCCATTTCAAGACCCTGTGCCTCAGACCATACTTACAACAGATGCATCAATGATTGGCTGGGGAGCTCACCTCAACAATCACAACACTCAAGGACAATGGGATGCCCAACACAAACAGCTACATATAAATCCCTTGGAGCTGTTAGCTGTCTTCCTAGCACTCAAAGCTTTTCAGTCTCTCCTTATTCACAAAAATGTCTTGATCAAAACAGACAACATGACCACCATGTATTATCTAAATAAACAAGGAGTGACACATTTGTCCCAACTCTCCCTCCTAACTCCAGAAATTTGGAAATGGGCAATACACAACCAAATTCACCTGGTAGCACGGTAAATTCCAGGGACACACAACCAATTAGCAGATGTTCTCAGCAGAATTCATCAACAGACACACGAGTGGGAGATTCACCCTCAAGTACTTCAAAAATACTTTCATCAATGGGGAACACCAGACATAGATCTGTTCGCCACTAGCGAAAACGCAAAATGCCAAAACTTTGCATCCAGATACCCACATCCCCTATCCAAAGGCAATGCTCTATGGATCTATTGGTCAGGGATATTTGCTTATGCTTTTCCCCCATCCCACTCATTCCATTTCTAGTCAACAAACTGCGTCAAAACACGCTCAATCTGATACTCATAGCGCCAACGTGGGTACATCAGCCGTGGTACAAATCACTACTAGACCTGTACGTAGTACCACACTCCAAACTCCCAAACAGACCAGATCTGTTGACACAAAACAAAGGGCAGATCAGGCACCCAAATCCCAACACACTCAATCTAACGATTTGGCTTCTGAGGTCATAGAATTTGGGTATTTACAACTACCAACTGAATGTATGGAAGTATTTAAGCAAGCAAGAAAACCCACTGCCAGACAGTGCTATGCCAACAAATGGAAAAGATTTGTATATTACTGTCAATCTAAACAAATTGCTGCTCTTTCAGCATCAATACAAGATATTGTGTGCTATTTACTTCATTTACAAAAATCAAATTTAGCATTCTCTTCCATAAAAATACATCTCACTGCAATTTCCGCATGTTTGCAAAATATACAACACAGCTCATTATTTAGAGTTCCTGTTATCAAAGCCTTCATGGAAGGTTTAAAACGCATCATTCCACCCAGAACACCTCCAGGTCCTTCGCGGAATGTAAACATAGTGCTTACTCGACTTATGGGCCCACCATTTGAACCTATGCACTCATGTCAAATGCAATTCTTAACATGGAAGGTTGACTTCCTAGTCCCAATTACATCATTGCGAAGAGTTAGTGAAATTCAAGCGTTTACTATTGAAGAACCGTTCATACAAGTACATAAACATAAAGAAGTACTACAAACTAACCCTAAATTTCTTCCTAAAGTAGTATCACCTTTTCATATCAGTCAAACAGTGGAACTACCAGACTTCTTCCCACAGCCAGATTCTGTGGCAGAAAGAGCTCTACATACATTAGACATTAAAAGAGCTCTAATGTACTACATAGATAGAACAAAACCATTCAGAAAAACTAAACCGCTATTTGTAGCTTTTCAAAAACCTCATACTGGTAACCACATTTCAAAACAAGGTTTAGCAAGATGGATTGTAAAATGCATCCAAACATGTTAACTTAAAGCTAAAAGACAACTCTTAGTTGCACCTAAAGCACATTCCACAAGGAAAAGATGTGCTACAATGGCGTTCTTAAGAAATATACCAATGGCTGAAATATGTAAAGCAGCTATTTGGTCAACACCACATACATTTACTAAACATTATTGTGTAGATGTTTTAGAAGCTCAGCAAGCCACAGTAGGTCAAGCTGTACTAAGAACATTATTTCAAACAACTTCAACTCCTACAGGCTAACCACCGCTTTTGTGGGAGGAATATCTGCTTTCTAGTCTATGCATAGCATGTGTATCTGCAGCTACACATGCCATCGAACTAAAAATGTCACTTACCCAGTGTACATCTGTTCATGGCATGTCCCATGACTCAAACACTTCTTCGAAGAAAAACAACTTGTAACACTCCGAGCCCAACACTAGATGGCAGACGTATGCATAGCATGTGAATCTGCAGCGGAACATGCCACGAACAGATGTACACTGGGGTAAGTGACATTTTCCATATCTATCATTGTTCCCTGCTTTCCGGGTTCAAGAAAGGGCAGCATTTGTGTCCAGCACTTAGCGGAGTGCAAAGTGAGAAGTGGCCTATTCATGGTTTTTGAGTCTGAGGGTGTTAGTTGATTCCTATGTCTATTGCATAGACTGTCTATCAAAGTGTTAGGGCTAGCACCTTTCTCTTTCTGCCACTTAGACAGTACAACCGCTGAGCCAGCACTCTTGCACTGCACTGCTTCTACATCCCTTACTGTGCTGGACAATCTGCATACTCCTTTCACACCCGCTTTCCATCACTGGGCCCTTGGTTCTCATAGCACTGGTGAATAAAATCCCCACCTTTTCATGAGATTACATCACATGTAAGTAAATACCCACTGAGAAATCTGAAGTTGACATATTTTGAGTTGGGACAGTGAAGTAGTTCTCTGACTGACCTACACATTGGCGATAGAACATGTTAATAACCAGCATTGACAAGGTCAATACATTTTATTTTAATGTGCTAATATATGCAGATACGGCCACGCCAGGCCTCAAACTGTTTAAAATGTTGCTTGGTCTGTAGGGCGAATAACTTCAATTAGCTTCTCGACCAAAGCATAATGCATTCAACCAATTATCTACACACACGATTTTTATAAGAAATGTATGCATAGGCCTGATAGTTTTTCATAGCTTTGGCATATCGAACAATAAGAGGAATTAAGAAATGAGCTGATCTCCTAGCTGTACTTGGAAGACAGTCTTATAAGTGCCTAGATTCAGAGAGAAGGTCCTACATTGCACCACTGAAATTCCAATTGGCATTTGGCCACTTAGGAGCTACAAGTTTAGTAACGGTGTGCTTATAAAAGTGGATTTATTACGTTTTCATGATCGGTCAATTGGTATCCCTTGAAGGAATCTGAGAGACAGATTTAAATTCTGATGGTGCAATAATCCTCTGAGCTGTGGAATCTGGCTGTTAATTCTGTTTTGAGTAGTACTTCATAACACAATTTTGCGGTTTCCAGGTGCATAAATAACAGATCTTACTTAAGACCCATGGGCTTGCCAGAGATAACAATATATGCAAGTCCTACCTTGATGGCTACATTGAGTGTTTGTCACTGAGCTATTTCAAGGAATCTGTAACAATACTCTGTTCGTGTGTTACAGTAGGCCATATCCCGTTGCTAATCTCCCAATGTAGGTATTGGACCCCAGTCCCATCTCATTGCTAAACGGCGCTTTGCCAAGAGCAAGCCCATAGCAGTCAGCCTCCTTATCTACCTCTCTATCATATCCCAAAAGTGCCAACATTGGTGTGGCTACAAGCCCTATATTCGTTATCTGTTCCAATTCTGTAAATACTTTTGACCAAAATTCACTGGGGCCTAGGCAGTTCAATGCCATGTGTAAGAAATCCGCTTCCTTGGCCCCGCATCTGGGACACTCCGCTGAGTCTCAGAGGCCATACCTCTGTAATCTTATGGGGGTATAATATACTCGATCCAGATATTTAGAGTGAATCAACTTGTGCCTCCCATTCAAGGATATGGTTCTCATCTTGGAGCAGCAGTATTGCCATTGCCATCAGACAACGTGGTACCCATGTCTCTCTGCCATTCTAGTCTAGCCTTTAATAACCTGGGCTTACGTGCCTCTTGTGTGAAGGCATATAATCTAGACACTAAATTTGTCTCTGATGGTTGGATCAACCAGGTGAGAGCCGGGAGTTCGGGGGGGGGGGGGAGTTGCTGTAGATCCTCCCCAGTTATCTCCCGGAAGGCATGTCGGGCTCTGTAGTATTGGTACGCCATGAGCGGGGTCTTCGATGTTCTGTGTGCAGTGTGTTCTTCCCAGGGAAATCATGATGCTGTCCCTAAAAAAAAAATTTAAAAAAAATAAATAAAAAAATCTCCTACCTCATGTATGCCAATCTTACTAAGTGTTTCAATTACAAACTTATCTTGACTTAGTGAGAACCACAGACACCACTCAACCTTTGCCTGTGAAGAGTATATTAATGGAAGTGACTGTTGTGACATTAATTTTTGCCAAGCATGTGTTGTGATGTTCAGTGGGTCCACCATCCCATACCACCTCTTAGAAGGAGTAAATAATTGTTGCTGCAGCTGATACAGCTGTGAGATGTCACACTCAATGTAAGCGTAAGGTAAATCATGTGGACCTTGTATTCAGCTATGCGCTATCATGACATGCGCTGCTTCATAATAACTTTCTAAGTCTGGCGTCTCTAGCCCTTCAAGTTCATATGGGAGTGTAAGCACATCCCAGCTCACCCTGGGTTGTTTCGCAGCTCAGGCCAACCTGACCAGCAGGGATTTCAGCATCCTAAATGTCACCTTAGGGAGTGACATTGGGATATTTTGGAATAGAAATAGAAATCTCAGCAGAACTACTATTTTCATTAAAGCTATGCGGCCCATTAGGGAAAGAGGAAGTTTTAATCCATCTATCCACCACTTCTGATAATTTTTGTATTGCTCTACCATAATTCTCGAGTAACACTACTAAGGGATCGGTGTGTAGCTGAATCCCCAAATATCTGACATAATCCACTGTCCATATCAGTGGGAAGTCCATTGGTACAGGGGCCGTGACGTGCATAAGGGGGAATATAATAGACTTATTCCAGTTTACCTTTAAACCAAAGTAACATCCGAATTAAACCGCTTCACGAAGTAAAGGAGACTGTGACTGTGATATTCTCGTATGGCACACACCAATGGCTCTGCCACCAAGGTATACAGAAGAGAAGACAGGGGGACACCCCTGTCTAGTGCCTCTGGCAATCTCCATAGTCTCGGAGATTTTTCCATTGACTCTCACTCGTTCCAAGGGCTTTTTGTACAGAATGCTCACCATTTGGAGATGCACCTCTCCCACTCCGAAACGACGCAGCACCACGGACATAAAGTCTCATTCAACAGTCTAATGCTTTTTCTACATCCAAAAACTCTGCTGCAGCCCGCACTGCTGGATCTATTTGTAGCATAGTGCTGAAGATTGTTTTAAGATTCATTGTTAAAGAGCAGCCTGGGATAAAGTCTGACTGTTCTTTTCCCACCAGCTGCGGGAGAAGAGGGGCCAGTCTGTTTGCGAGGATTTTTGCATATATTTTCGTGTCTACATTCAATAAAGACAAAGGTCTATATGAGGAGCATCCTGGGGGTTCTTACCTGGCTTAAGTAGTGTGACAATTAGGGCTTCCCTCATAGTGGATGGCAAAATGGCATCTGCTTCGATTTCTCAGAATAGGGTCTGCAGGTGGGGGATAAGGATCACTTGGTATGTCTTATAAAATGTCACGTAAGCCCTTCCATACCCGGGGCCTTTCCAGCCACCATTTCCTGTATTACCTTGTGAATTTCGGCTGACTTCAATAGGAACATTAAAAGCTCTTTGTTGTCATTGGTGAGCTATTTCGTGGTAGTGTGTTCCAAATACTCCATAATACCTAGGTCATTATGAACTGACTTAATGCGAATAGATCTTCATAATATTCTCTAAATCTGTCAATGATTCCTAGCGGGTCGCTGACACATTGTCCATCTGCGGCTTCCACCTCCAAAATCGCCTTGAGATCTCTGTTAGGTCTCATCATCGCTGCCAATACTGCCCCTGGGTGCTTGCCCCCTCCATAGGCTCCGGCTACAATGTATTTTCCCATATGTTTTACTTCGTCTTGAGCGGCTGGGTGATATTCAGTGACTTCCTCTCTAATTTGTCCCAGTATACTTGCATTCGCTGAATCAAGGTGTTCCTTCTCTAAATCCGCTATGTCTCTCTCTAGTCGGGTCAACCTGCCCGTATAGACTTTAATAACCCTGCATGCGTGTCTATTGCAACTCCTCTTATGTTCGCCTATTATACTAAATTTACTGACTGTCCCTATGTTATCGTGAAAATGTTCTTCTATTGCCCTGTTTTATCACCAGACGTGTCAGTGTAACCATCACTGGTGATTTGGGCGTCATTGAACCCTCAGATAGTCCCTGGACTAGCCCAGTAGTTTTAGTCTCTAAACCTCATTCAAAAGGAGAGAAAAAAAAGAGATGAGGTTTTGTGTGGATTACAGGGGCCTCCATTCTGTAACAAAAATTGATGCATACCCAATCCCAAGAGCTGATAAGCTCATTGACTGACTAGGGGAAGCCACATATCTGAGTACTTTTGATTGAAGATCAGGGTACTAGCAGATTGGCTTGACCCCAGGAGCAAAAGACAGGTCAGCATTCTGCACTCCTACTGGGCATTATGAGTTCACTGATGTGCCCTTTGGATTAAAGAATGCACCTGCCACCTTTCAAAGTACAATATCATTACCCTTTGTTGTGTTTATCTGTTAGTAGGATGGGGGGTCTATTGTATTATTTTTTCCAGCTCGTGTTACACTTTGGGTGCTCAGACCTGTAGCTGGTTGCATTTTATTTTGTTTTGACTCTGCTCACAGTGCTGTCTCCCCACCACTTCCCGCCCTTCCTGCTTGTGTCAGCGCCTGTTGCTGCTCATAATTCACTAAATCTCTTAAAGAGCAAGCAGTGTGTGTGGCATATTTGAATTGCACAAACTTTGTTTATTGGCATGATTTGGGAAGCTGTGTGTCTTACTTTATCAGCACGGCGCTCGCTTCAGGGACGGCACTCTTCAGGTTGTCGTCTTCTTTACTCACCGGCGTGGCTATGTGCGTGTTTTTATCTTATTCCTTTTTTTCTGGGCTCGAGGTCTCCCACGCATTGGTCTTTGGATTCTGCCAACTGGGTGTGACATTCACACGACATAATCGATTATCATTATTTTTAACATATATTTCTGATTCCTGACATCTCCCTTGCAGGCTTTTTGATCCAGGTGTTATACGTTTCCATCTAAAAACGCTCAGCTGACTAGATTCTATTCCCCCAACACGTTCACAGATCGGGAGCTAGACTTTCCCATGGTCACATATTTGTGATTCATGTGTTTATGTTTAAAAAAAAAAGAAAATATTCAGCATAGCACAAACTTCACCACAGGGTATCAGGACCCTTACACAAACACCAGTTGCATATTTACCCACTGAGGGTTTTGAGCCTCCTGCACATACACAAACTGGTATAACCCTATTTGCAAAGTCAGCCGCTGCAGCCTATACAACACATCCTCTCCTGAGATCAGCATATAAAAATGGCTGATACTCCTTTGTAATGCACAATTGATGTGTTCCAAAATAGCTCCAGCCATCTTGTTTTTTAAATTCTGCAGCTCAGTTTTAGTGTGGCACGTTGGGTTCATGTGCCACAAGTATGCTTCCAAGGGAGGAGACTCTCATATCTCACACTTCAGCAGCACCTACTTTTAAAAGATTCTTTGCGTTGGTCTCGGAACACAAGCTGTTTACAAATACTGGCGCTCAGGCATTTCAGTCTTAAACTAGACCATGGAAGCCTTTCTACGACTAATTTATAGGACCAGATGTTTTCACCATATTCACAGGAAAAGCATTTTGTGTAACAAACATTCACAAAACCAATCGATTGCGCAAAGACGAAACCTATTGGCTTTGCCAGTGCTTGGTTTTCATAAGCTGGATGTAAATCGATGTCAGCCATTTACAAGCCAGGGGAGCTGTTCTTGTGGGTAACCTCCTTTATAAGAGCATATCTGTACCTAGAGTACATCGACAGAGTTTGTTTCTGGTCCTGTGATTCTCTAGACACATAGCTGTTCAGTATTGTGCATTGCAGATCTTTTATGAATTTTGTCATAGGCAGAATACTACTGATTACAAAGGAACGCAGGAGCATCGTTGTCCTGCCTGAAGTTAGTTGGGTTCTAACATAAAAATATCAGCAAGATTAATATAGTGAAAAGTGTATAAATGTAAGAAATATGAACTAAGTAATGTGTAATAATAGGAAGCAGTATCGCAGTACAAGCAACAGAGAATATTTTAGTTGACTTGATTTTTAATTACTCGCTGAAAGCCTATATTCGTAATTAGATTAAATTCGGAAGGTGTAAAAGAAAAATATATAGATATATATGTATATGGGCATGCTAACTTGACATTTCCTTACATTGCAGAAAAAATCTATATTTTGATTCATGAGCAGGGTTTAGCATGAAGAGTCCATGCTAGTCCATGGCGTGTACTGCATGTATCAGATTTTTTTCGGTTTCATGTACTAGGTTAGGCAAGGTTTGGCTCAATTCACACTACTTGAAATAGCATGGTATTGACAGTATACCCAGGATTCCTAAAAATGTAGATGTGATCTGACATGATCTCTGTGAGCAAACAACTTAACACCTATAAAGACGTAATGGCAGCCGTTTGACAGGAGTGTATCCGAGGTCAAGCACATTAAGGAATGATAGCATTGTATGAGAGATTTACTTGCTAAAAAGACAAGAATTTGCAATGCAGTGGGTCTTGCGTTTGCGTGAGTTACAGCTATTGGCACTGTAAATTACTAACTGGACTTTTCCATGAAAAGTAAAATAGTTGAGATAAGCGAACCGATTCAAAGTGCTGCGGCCGCCATTAGCATTAGCGCAAAGGAGAGGCACAAAAGAAAAAAAGAAATTCTCTCGCAGTCAAACATATCGGCTAACGTGCAATTATCCATGTAACAGGGTCAGTGTCCAAGGCGGTAACAAAACCGCCCTGAGGATGGACAAAAGTAAATCATTTACAAATGATAACAAAGGATTTTTGAAAGTCAAGCCCATGAACAAGTGAAAGTTATGGGCGTGCGGTACGTGTGGTTAAAAGCTCACAATACTTACAACAGATTAAAGCGCTTGCACGTTCGACGTAAAAAACACCAGCATCATTTTGTAGGTGTCAAAAGCTTTTTCTTGGGGAAAAAATGAAAAAAAATGTAGCCATGCTGCACAGCATTGTCGATCCTGTGCATTGTGGCTAAAAACCATAGCCAAAGTCAATAGGCCACAAAGGCATACCCTTTTGCCTTTGCCAGTGCTTGCTTATTTTTCTTACAGCACCCCATGACAGAATATGTGTTTTCTTGCACTCTCCCTTGTGTAGTGTTTCTCCCCCACTAATATCTGTCCTGTCTGGAGCATTCTGGGAGTGCAGAGAGCTGTGTCTGTGAGCCTGGCGAGTGTAGATAGAGATGTGCCTGACTGGATGCCGGGTGTTGTGCCTTTGAGAAGGCCTGTCTTTATGAATGTGTGAATAAAGGGAGCGTGGTGCCTGTATGAGGGCAACATGAGCTGTGAGTGAATGGTGAGCAGAGTAAGCAGTACATCTGTGTGAGTGCATGATAAGCAGCAACTTATGTTAAGAGTATAGGGTTGAACCGTGCCTCTGCGAGTAAACAATGAGCTGTGTGAAGTGATAAAGTTAGGACTCCATTTCAATTATGTTCAGGATGAGTTTATTTAAGAAGAACAAACTCAAGCGTGGTGCTCTCTCTCCCGGTCAGCAGGCAACTGCCGGCAGAGAGAACACTCCGCCAAACGTTCCGACGCCCGTTCTTATCCAGCACAAGGTCGTTGGAACGCCACAAAGCAGATTACAACACATCCTTCTCCGTTAATATTAAATAACAATAACCAATTAAACGGAATAAGATACATAGTAATTAACATTTAAAGATTCGATCTTGAAATGAAGGGTGAGACAAAACACACTATTAAGTTGAAAGAAATCAAAAGAAAACCAACTTCTAAATTATGTTACATAGTAATTCAAAAACACAGGCGGTCTCCTGAGCCTTGGAACTCTAGAACTAGTGGTGTACCCAGTGACATCACAACCTGCAGCTAAATTTGCACCATGCTCACCACTTCCCAGAACACTTTCACCTCCATAAGATACACGAGAATTCACAACATCATCATCCTTCATTAACATGTATCCACTACACCCATCACTCCTCTCTCCATTACCTTCACTCCATTCAGAAGCATACTTTGCCACTCTCTTTAAATTTCAGCGCTGTCCATTTGCAAGCAATACATGCCACTTATGAACTTCCTGTACTCTAAACGGTCCCAAAAATTTGCACATCTCTCTCCTCACTCTCCCTGATTTAATCTTGGCCCAATCTCCTGGTTTAATCCTGTAATCCTTATGAACTGTAATATTATCACGACCATTGTTGGATAAGACTTGTCTCTCAATCAAATTACCCATCCACGAAGGTTTAAGTCGATCAACGGGCTTTTTACCCCTCATGAGCACAAATGGTATCATACCCGTGTTTAGGTTTTCAGTGGTACGATACACCCACACTAGCTCCGAGATTACAGACTCTACATCCAATTTGTTAGCTAACGCTAACTGTAGACCTCCTTTGATCTTGCGATTAGCACGTTTCACAATTCCATTTGCACTGGGGTTGTAAAGAGCTGTGCGTGAATGCTTTACACCACACGACTCCAAAAAAACTTTCATTTCACTAGATACTAATTGAGTACCATTGTCAGTGATCAAAACTACAGGATAACCCTCCTCAGTAAAGACTTCTCTCAAAACACTAATGGTAGCAGACGTTGTGACCCCAGTCATGAATTTAACAATCAACCATTTAGAGAGCACATCCACCATTACAGTGCAAAATTTCTTCCTTACCAATTCCTGACAAGGGTCCAATAAAATCCAGGCAAACACTATGCCATGGTTTGCTCTGATCTGATATACATCCACATTTTAGACTGTGTGCCAACTTTCAACTGTTTTTCACTTTGTTTGCATTCAGGACACCGCTCAACCCATCTCGCAACATCCTCATCCATGCCAGGCCACCAACACTCCTTTCTCAGTCTTTTTTTTTAGTAATCATTTGCCCCAAGTGTCCCTTGTGGGCGATATCAAAAAAATTTTCCGTACACCTACAGGTGAAACTATTTTCACCCTGCAACACCATTGTACCATTTATCTCTGATAACTCATCCAATACTTTGCTATAGGGCCGTAGTAACACTGGAAGAGTGGTTTCCCTCCTCCTCCTTCCTTTCTTTATCAGATGTATAACATTTTTTTAATACATTGTCGTCCTTTATTGCCAAACACCAATCCATTTGACTTAAAATGCCTTTACTCCAATGGGTGACTTCAAGCACACATGCAAATGCTCCTTCTTGCTCACACGCTAACACTTTGTCTTGATCCACCAGTTGCCAATCTGAAGCTAAGCGTGACAAGCAATCAGCTTGTACATTCTTCCGACCAGGAATGTACTCAATGTTGTAATTATATTCCTGCAAACGAGAAGCTAATCTGGCTAGTCTTGCCGATCCTTTGCCAGTTCCTCCAGGTGAAAGAATCTTTAACAAGGGCTTGTGATCAGTACGCAGTGTGATGCTGCTGCCCCAAACATAGGTACGAAAATACTCTGCACCCCATGCTGCAGCTAATGTCTCTCGCTCGATAACCGCATAATGTCTTTCAGTAGCTGTTAAAGTCCGGGAAGCAAAAACAACAGTCTTCTCTGTGGCTCCATGCATCTGAGACATGACTGCACCAATTCCAATCGCACTAGCGTTGACAGTTATGATCGTTTTCTTCCTGGTGTCAAAGGATACCAGAATTTCCGCATTACACACCTCCTTTTTAATCTGTTGGAAGCACTGTTGCTGAGCCACACCCACCACAAAAGTAGCTCCTTTACGTAACAGCATTTTTACATTTTCTGTTTTACTAGCAAAATCCTTCACAAATTTGAAGTAATATTCGATCAAGCCCAAGAAGGACCGCAGTTGTTCCTTGTCTTGAGGTGCTGGTGCAGACCTAATGGCCTCTAACAAGTATTTCTTTGGTTTGATCCCTTCTTCAGACAGGGAATGCCCAATATATTCGACTTCCTTCACCAGGAACTGACATTTTTCCTGTCTTAAAGTCAAACCATACTTTGACAACCTTTCCAAGATCATTTTCAGAGTGACATTGTGATTAACGATAGTGTCTCCAAAGACTAAAATATCATCTTGAAAAAACTTCATATTATCCAACCCTTTAAAAACCTCACTCATCATCCTTTGACAAACGCTGGCAGCAGATGCTAAGCCGAAAGGCATCCTAGTGAACTGATAGGTGCCTTCCATGGTGATGAACGCAGTGAGAGCTTTAGATGCAGGATGCAGTTTTATTTGATGATACGCATGTTTATGGTCCAATTTTGAGAAATACTTGGTGCCTTTAATTAACAAAACTAACTCCTTGATATTTGGCAATGGAAAATTATCAGTGACAATATTTTGGTTCAACCCCCTCAAATCCACACACAATCTCAACTTTCCATCTTTCTTTCTAGAAATGACAGATGATAACTATTCTGAAGCCTCCACAGGTTCAATAACTCCACTTTCCAACATCTCCTTCAGAAGTTCTTTACCCCCCCCCCCCGCCCAACTGATACCGGCACTTTCCTGACCTTAGGTTGTACAGGGATAGCCCCCCCATTTCAATTTGATTTCATGGACATAACCTTTCAACTCACCCATTTCTTTTTTAAACACATCCTTTGCCCACATAGGATTACTGCAAATGAGATATCATTAACAGTACCATGGTTATCAGCACAAGGATTTAAGACAATGTGGAGATCATATTGAGGTTGCCAACCCAGAATGGGAGGACCGGATTCTGCCACATAAACCTTTCCTGTGACTTTTCTTTCCTTGAATGCTATTTCAGTAAGCATATAACCCACAATATCAATCTGTTCCCCTTGATAGCCTCCAGGATTGATATCCTTAGGTAGCAGTCTAGCTGAAGGCCACTTTTGGAAAAACAAACTCTTCGGAATGACGGTGTACAACAAACCAGAATCAAAAATTAACTCCACCGGCACGTTCTTAATGATAAATTCAGCCTTTGGCCTTCACATTCGTTCCATTCCTACCACAGCACTGTAAGATTCAGACACACATAAAACTCTCTCAACTCTGTCACACTTAAATGTGTCCCTTGCTGCATCATCTACCATGGCAACTTTTCCTTTATTTAATTCTTTCTCTTTGCAAACTCTAGCAAAATGCCCTTTACGACCACACCTCCGACACTCCTTTCCTACAGCAAAACACCCCTTCGATTCGGAAGTGTGATATTTGCTGCCACACTTAGTACACATTTTGTTACCAACTCTGCTATTGCTTGAAAAGGAATTGCTATACTTGCCCCAGGATGATTTAGTAGTAACAGCTACATCACTCTCAATCGATGCTACTTCTTCAGAACTCTTACTCTCTCTCCTTTCCATTTGCTTCATACAGAATTCAAACAACTTCTGCAATCTCTGTGGCATCCTTCAACTTAGGATCCTTCACTGCACACAACCTTTCTTGCATTTTCTTACTCCTGCATTGTACAATGAGCTGATCTCTGATTAGCTCTTGAGTCATCGCCCCAAACCTGCACTTGAGAGAAAGCTCTCTCAAACGAGCAACTAATTCATCAACAGATTCACAGTCTTTCTGAGGCTGCGTACAAGACTTAAACCGCTGAATAACAACATTTTCAGTTTTGGCAAATCTCAACTCCAACCTTCGCCTCGCCTCCACAAATACATCCTCAGTTGGTTGTCCTGCCTGATCTATAGCCTTTGGCAAATATTTAAATACATGGTGGCCCTCTTTGCCTAACGAACTAAGTAAAATGGCTCTTTTCCTATTGGAAGAAAAACTTAAACCATCTAACGCTTCAAGATAATCATCAAACATATCTATCCACTCCTACCACTCTATTGGTGGACTCCCCGGTTGCATTAGAAATTGTGGTGGAGAATTAACGGCTGTGGCCACAATATCCATGACTACACACTTTTTTTTTTTTTAAACAATGTTTGTGTGTGTGTTTTTTTTTTTTAATCCACACAAACTTTAAATTTAAAACAAATAACACTTTCAGAATGTTTGCGTTCTCCTTCCTCACTTTCCTAGTCTTTGATCGTTCTTCTTTTTTTTTCTTAAGGTGTGCCTATCACCGCAGAAGGCACAAAAAGAAACCAAAATAAAGTCTTAACGGTGCTTTACTTCAATCACAAATGCCACTGTGGAGTACGCCTGACTACAATGTGTCCACTCCAGTTGCTTTGCCGTCAACTCAAATGCCGCTGTGTAATGCAGGAGTTGGCTGACTCCAAAATGGCCGCCAGTGACATTTCAGAGCATCGTACCACGTTTGTTTCTGTAGGAGTTCGAGCTTCTCTCTCCAAAGCTCGAACAGGCTGCGTTAGCCTACGCGCATGTGCACCTCTTCACACGGAGGATGTGTGCGTGTCTCCACTCCAAGACAGTATTTTAAATTTTCTGCTCTGATTTGTAGATAAGCTACGATTACTGCACACCAAACAAACGCTGCGCGCACACAGGGTTTGCGTTTGACGCAAAATTACCATCTATCAGCCACTTCTTGAACAGTGGGTCACAAGCATCCACGCTGAGTCTCCATCGCACGTCGTCGTACCTGCCGACATCTCATCGCCAAGATGAAGTGATAAAGGTAGGACTCCGTTTCAATTACGTTCAGGATGAGTTTATTTAAGAAGAACAAACTCAAGTGTGGTGTGCTCTCTCCCGGTCAGCAGGCAACTGCCGGCAGAGAGAACACTCCGCCAAACATTCTGACGGCCCATTCTTATCCAGCACGGGGTCATCGGAACGCCACAAAGCAGATTACAACACTGTTCATGTTTGATCGTAAGATGAGTTGTAGGAGTGCAAGGCGAGTGACATGCCTGAGGGAGTACAGATTTAAGATTGTGTCGATAGGAGTATAACTTGAGACGAGTAGTGTGCCTGTGTGAGTGCGGGGTGAGTGTTTTGTCTTTGTAAGTGGAGTTTTAAGAGGCTGCTTTTGTGAATGCAGGGTGAGCATTGTGCCCGAGTATGGGGTTTCAGGTTGCACTGTGAGGGGTGTGCCTACGTGAAAGGCTGTTGTGCAGGGTGAGAGGTGTGCCTTTGCAAGTGCAGAGTAAGAAGTGATCCATGTGAGTGGGGATCGAGTGGTGTGCCAGTGAGCACAGAGGCCGCACATTAAACCCACACCTGTTGGCATTGCCAATGCTTTTGTTGATTTCACAAAGAAGGCGTGAGCAGGAGCTGGCCTTGTCGCCTCGAGTGTGAACGATTTAGCTATTTTAACAATGACTTCCAGTGACTGAAACTTAATACCTAGTTGACAAGTCGGCTGCATATGAGAAAAGCTTTCAGTTACTGCTCAGTATTGGAGCTGACAAAGTTGGTGGAGGGTGCTGCATTTCCTCAAAAACATAGGTAAATTTGCTACTGAAAAGCCAGGCCTGTATCAAAAGGACTGCCAAATGAAGGAGTTAAAAAGGCTGAGAAAAACAATTTGTTGTAATGGGATCTGAGGAGGAAAAAGCCGGCATATCATGTTACAATATTCCAGAAACAACTTTGTAAAATGAAAAAAATCTCTCCTACTCCTACTCCCAATCCTATAACCGTTAGTGCAAACTTATGTAAGATTCAGCGTGCAAACATTTAGTAACACATTTTAAACAAGCAGATTCAAAGCACCAGGGCCCCCATGAGCATGAGCGCAAAAGAGACACAAAAGGGAAAAGACGTTTGCTTGCAGTCAAACGTACCAGCAAAAGTGCAGTTAACCCATGTAACAGGGTTGATGGCCAATGCGGTAACAAAACTGCCCCAAGGGGGGACAAACGTTCCGCAATTACCAATGATAAGAAAGCATTTTTTAAATGAACGAGTGATAGTGATGTGCATGCAGTGGGCTTGGTTAAAAGCCCACGGAGCGATTACTACAGGCCAGAGCACTTGCGCTCGACCTAAACACCCACGTAGTAGCTTGGACAAATAGTATTCAATAGCGCAGGCATCTTTAATATCAGCTCACAAATATTGCTAAATACCCAATACCTCATCTGGAAACTGGTGGAATATGAGCACTAGAATAGCTGCCAAGGTTTCAAATTACTATGTGACATTTTCATAATTTCAGTGTAATTTGGAGTGACATTTCAACGACACTTTCTTGCGAGCAAGATCAAACAGTGAGGGCTAGGGAAACATATATATCTCCCAATTTCACAGATTGCTTGTGTGTGACAGTTCCATGGTTTCGGACTACTTATGAGTGATATTCTACAGCCAAATGTGTGACACAGTGGCACTGTCTGACGAGTAAAACAAAGTAATGAAGTTAGTCTGAAGAAATAAATATCATAAAGTGCCCTCTTTGAGCAATAAGGAGCTCTAAAAAATTTTTAAATGCACAGAAAACCTCTCCCGATGTCACAAACTACAGGCTGGAAAATGTGCCTGTGCCTCACCCTACCTAGCACACAATGAGTGTCGCATGTCATCAGTCCATGGACCTATATGCACCAAGTCCCCACTGACGACTCAGCAGTTTTCCAATCAGCCTTATTACGCTGCTCACCATTACTGCTCTTTTTAGGCATGCTACAGAACCAGCAAGCCTGAGAGGTTCTGAGCGATCCCCAAACCCCACCCTCATATCCTGCCAGCCCGTGCCCCCGAGATTATGGTGCTCCTCGAGGTGAGTCATAAATAATATCTGCGTGCATTTTGATCGCCTGTTACACTGTTTAAAACAAAACTTCAAACGTAACAACACAGTGTGCCTGAAAAAATTAAATGACTCCAGTTGATACACATGGCATGCATGAGCCCACTTTTCAGAGTGTTTGGGCTCTGATAAGCAGGAACAGAGAGGGGTCGGAGGAGTAGAAGGGGCCATGTGCAGCCAGCACAGAGGGAAGGAAGACCCCGGGTTCCCACACTAACAGCTAAGCACACTGAGTTAAGCCCCATTATGTACATAGATCGTATCCATTTTATAGATGGCCTCCACGGCTGTTCTTTGTAAAACTGTAAACTTCGC
This sequence comes from Pleurodeles waltl, assembly GCF_031143425.1. Taxonomy (NCBI): domain Eukaryota; kingdom Metazoa; phylum Chordata; class Amphibia; order Caudata; family Salamandridae; genus Pleurodeles; species Pleurodeles waltl. Next base: position 478,507,374 of record NC_090444.1, read on the forward strand.
ACTTGTATAGTGCACTACTCACCTGTTAGGGTCTCAAGGCGCTGTACGCATACCGCTGTGGAACCCCTCCTGGCTTTTCCCTGTGAGGTGCCCACTCCTGGACAGCCCCAGGGTGAGGCCAGCCATCCAAGCGCTGTGAGGGCTGTTGTGGAGATTAAGCAAGCTATTGCCCAGAGTTACAGAGTGGGGCCCATTAATTAGATTAGGCACTGAGGCGAGAATTATCTAGTCCAAGGGAATTGAGCCCAAGAACCACCGAGGTGGGAATTGAACCCTGGTCCGGGCCAGATCTCTGCATCAGGGTCTGCCGCTCTAACCATTGTGCCACACTTCTCCACCGCAGCTGTTCTTTGTGGTCAGAGCTTCTGATTCTCTGCCAGTACGAATTGGAAAAAGGAAACTACAGGTTAAGAGTCAGAATTTCTACAACTAATCACCTTGTGCCGATTACACTGGGGCTTTTCTATAACACGCCTGACACCTCTGTGTCCACTACCTCAGGTGTACTAATCATATCCTGCCTCACTACTTGCAGGCTCACTGGCTGCTAAAATTAAGATATATATTTATAATTTATTAATGTTCTTAATATAAATTATCACCGTCAGTGATTAACTCCACCGACCTGAGCGGCTGACGAGTCTTGCAGCAGGGCACTGTACTTAGGAAGAGCCTTTGTAAAGGTGATTCCTGCCTCTGCAGCAACGACTGTACGACCTCTTGGGTCTCCTAATAGTTGAGCATGATGAGGCATGGCAGGCAGTGGTGCAGCAAACTGACACACTGTGTAATTAGTGTACGTGACACCAAGTCATGTGATTGCGCCGTGGCCGGCCCGGGCTGAGTGAGTTTCAGCAGCAGCTGTCATCAGATAATGAATACTGCTAGCTTAGCTAAGCCTCCCAAGCCAGCGAAACCCACTGCCATGAGTGAACTTCAACAACTGCACCAAACAGACCTGCGGTTTGCACTGTTTGCTTGAGTGCTTCTGTGGTCATCACTTCCGCTTGTGTCTACCTCAGCGCCAGTGGTGTAAGGAAGCGCTATGAATGCGACTTGTGCATTTTAGTGTAGTGATGCCGATCACCACACTAAAATGCGTTAGTCTAACGCCTGATGAGTGGTACTTGGTAGTGCTGCACTAGTGTGAATCAGCCGTACTTCCTCCCTTCCACACTTGTGGGTGCCCCGCTGCTTAGAGGGGAAAGCCACTGCTTTTACTCCAGTAGTGCCTGTGCTGGCTTTGTCAGTGTAAGACTCCAACCTGGCGGCCTGTTTTGCCAACAATCCACCAGGTCACAATTGCTGTGCTTCTCCCTTTTGAGACACGATTACTTCCAGTCATTTCCACTGGTTTGTTATTTGTGTCGAAAAACAACTCCTGCTGTTTGGGAGTTTATTTTCTCAATAGAAAAAATGCCTATCAGGCCCTTTAGACATGCCAACGCTTGGGACTCCCTTTATAGCCAGAGAGATCCCATCAAGGCAGATTGGAATCTTTAAATAGGGAGAGGATGTGGTACAACAGCCAGAGCTGCGAGTTTGGAGCTGAAGGATCAGGTTTGAGTCTCTGCGTCTGCTGAAAATTGTGATTCTGGACAAATCACTTAATATCCCTGTGCCTACCAAAAAATGAATGTGGCCATGTGTAGTGCTGCCTGGTGCTCATGTATAGCGCTCCAATACCTTCAGGTCGAGTTTGTGCTATTAAAAAAAAAATAGGGTAGACCGTCCTCTGTCAGGGCTGTTGCCCAGCTGACCCGCACATTGTCCGCCAGAGACCAAACGTCCCCCGCTGCCCTGCACAGTCCCTTCTCATCAAGCAAGACATCGTACTCAGAAACCAGTGCTAAGTAGGAGTTGGAGTGTGCACTGCAAAGGCACATTACGTGTTATGGTGTCTGGTCCTGCGTTCCAACAAAATTTGTATTTTCCTTCAAAGCCTCAGACAGCATAGATACGATGACAACAGGAACGCAGGAAGAAAGTGCTAATATATTTTGTAGGCACTAGATAAACACCAGACGTTTTTTTTTTTTTCACGTTCTGACCTTGTAATTAACCACTGCAATATTTAGTAAACATTGCTGTTCTGCGAAATCTAAATGCAGTTAGAAAATCGACAATGATTAATAATATGAATGTTTTTCCTTAAACCATTTTTGCGAAATGTGCAGCTCTTAACAAATGTTAAAAAGTGTATCCAAATGACCACTGTTGCCCACTTTATTACATTGCGTTGGGTGAAATCAATGTGTGGCAAAGAGCACTTTGTCTACCACCACTTCTTATTAATGTGCTGGGTCTGGTTGAATACGTAAAAAGAACAAATGATGGACAGAACAGTGAGCAAATCAAACATTTACTCCCAGTCACAGATGTGGATTAAACCCATTGAGTTTTTTGCTCGCCTTGCCACCCCAGTTAGGACCCAGCCATATGCAAATGAGTTTTCACCCTGCTTCACATAGGAACATTCCAGCCCAAACTGCCAGGCCAGGTTCTCCTTAAACCAGAAACAAGCATCCTCTGTCCGATTTCAGGGTTTCACCCCTCATCAGCCAGCCTAGCTTTGATCCAGTGGAATAGTGAGCACGGGACCCACGCCTGGGCACACCCTTCCCACTTCTGTCTCATTTTATAGGCACAATGCATCAGATGTATTAGGAAGAGCGATCCGGAGGCAACGTGGTAAGCAAACAGCTGCCTCCTGCTGTCTTTTCCTGTCTATCTGCAAAACATTAATTCCTCTTCATAGTCCTACCAGTGGAATCACAATGCATCAACAAAATGCAACAGGATTTGGTGCTATTAGCACTGCTTGTGCTTCCGGACCCCACAACATCCCAATCTCCTACGAGCACCCACATACGTACTAGCCCACCAGAATCAGGTGTTGGGTCCCTGACTGCTGGTCTTACTCCCCACACAACCACTGATGCCAGCTACCCACAACTGCTCCTTTCCATGTCCACATCACTTCCTGGTCAGAGCTATTACTTTGATTCTTTCTGACATCCCCCCTTACATGGCCAAGCCACTGCGCCCGCTGTCTCCAAATTCATCGGCACCGTAGCAGGTCCCTCGACCTGCAGGCCTTGCCTGGGTATCGCCAGCAGCCTGAGAACCGTTGGTGTTGCTATACCAGAATGAGGCTGGTCCTGCACCTTAAATGCAAGCATAACAACCAGTTTGAAGAGGTTTACCCATGGAATAACTGTGGACCAAGTCTGAAGGTGCAATGAGTTGAAAAGTAGGACCCAACATTGACGCTGGGGAAGTTCTAAAGGAAGACTTACATTTACTGATTGCATTTAATAATCTGTGGAAATTACTCAAAAAAATAAAAACGAAAGTGGCCTGGGTGAAAAGCAGTAAAAAATGATGGCGCAAAAAAATAGGTAAGTCCAGGTAATGATTACCATCACTGAAGATTGTATTTCAAGAGCACATTGATTTGAAGAACCAAAAGAGACAACTGACGGCCAGAGGTGTGCAAACCAGTCACACTAGTGAACAGCATACATATTTAGTGCGCTTGGCCAATCCTAGGATCTTAGATGTCCCTAGTTTACAATTGAGGAAATGTCTGAGGCAGTTCATTATATACTTCCTGATCTTTCAAATATGTCTCGTGGGGCTGCTGGTAATCACGGAGGTCGCTGATGCATTTTTTAGCCATTTCAAGGTGGTACCTCAGAAACGGCCACAGTCATAGCAATAGTGAGGCACGAAGAAAAGAGATGTCCAGTACTGCACACAGAATCCAAGCGGAGAGACATTAGAGTAGAGACACACTACTTCACCAAAGTCTTTAAATAATTCCTGAAGAACTACTGGAAATGATAGTAGCTGTGTGGTAGTTGGGATGGTTTCAAACCTCAAACTGATCAAAGGGAAATTGCATTTTTTTTTTTACCAAGTGATCTCAGCATTGGCATTCGTAGATATGGACTTACACCTAGTTTTATGTGTTATTTATTGTTTATCGAAGATTTGACATGCTTCTCCATTTGTGTTAGCCAGGGATGAAGGAGAGCTGAAACTAAAACCCACTTACGTGCAGTAGTCATGCCATCCGTAGTAATTGTGGGAGTCCCGTTTCCCTCTTATTCTCCCTTATTCTCCATGGCCGTCCGTCCTTTCCCTGCCCGTGAGGAAACAGAGCTCCAAGTTAGGCATATTTTGGGAATAAAAGGTTATTGGAATTTCAGAAAGTGTTACGAGGTAGAAGAGATGAAAATGTTTTAAAAGTTAAACAGGCAGCAGACGATGACAGTAATTTTTGTATATTGAGTGTTCACATTAGTCTCTAAGCAGATTGAACCAGTCTTGTGGGCATCGCCTTTCAGCGTTTAATGGCATACTGCCCTGTTGATTGCGTCAGCCACCGAAATGTGTCTTACCATGTTTACCTGATGAAGGAAAGGACATTGTTTTTAACTCCCACCACTTCTAAATGCATCCCCAGGGCAACCTCCGTATTAAGGGTACATGTTTCAGTTGCATTAAATAACGTAGAAGTTTATCATCGCCAGAAAAATGCCATTGAGCATTCGCTTGTTTTGTTAACTTTGCTTTTTTAATGATTATTTTTCATTTTTAAATTAGGAAATCGGCTGCTAACCATTCCAGTAACCTTGATAAAATGTTCTCCATTGTTCTTATCCAAGTGTGTCCCCTCAGTATTCATCCCTCACAGGATATTTTGCACATGTTTAAGTAAAAGCATTATGACTTGCTTTTACCGTTTAAAGTCACCTTACAGTTCCTTAGTCTTGATGGTGTCTACTAAATTTTATGTATGTAATTTCCTAGCTGCATATCACATTCATGTCACATTAAGGATTGAATTCTGTAGTTTACTCTTTTTAATGAGACAAAAGGTTGACGGGAGAGGCATCGAAATTAGTGTTTTTAGTCTAAACAATATATTGCCTTGCGCGTTGCTGTCGAGAGACGACTAAATAAAAAAAGGATTGTGAAGTTTCCAAAGAGCACCTGCTGTGAACATAACAAATTAAACAATCTCCTGAATTTGGTGTCTATTGCATGAAAAAAAAATGTGATCGTAGTCATTAAAGTTTAGATGAGTGTTCTTCCGAGTTGGTATTGCCTTCCAGGTCTGACTGGATGAAGTTCACATCAAGGTGTGGTGGGATTGTAACGGGAAAAGTCTCCCCATAAGCAACAGAACTATGTTTGTATAAGCTGAAAATAAAATCATTGTTGTCACTAAGCCCTCATTTAAAGACGAACAGCGTTATAATGTGACCGTGGTAAAAGCATATTTACAAGGAGTTGGATCTTTTCCTGGTCTGGTCTTCCCAGTATAGTCAATTGCAGGAAAGGCACGCAGAGCAAAGTGAAGGCACTAGAGCAATATGAAATGAAACACATATCTATATTTCACTGTGATGCCTGCAACATGTTTGTATGTAGCTATTTCTGATTGAGCATTGATTGATGGGAAACCTCAGATAAATTGACCTTCTTGACCATTCATATTCGCATGAGGAAAACCTTGCACCATAATGTATGTATTTTATGACTTCTTCTGTATCTTGGATGTTTTCAAATCTACAAATGGCAAAAGGGTGCTGCGGCCTGATTTTCTTCATCCCAGAACCAGCCACACTAGAAAAGAGAATTCAGCCTAAACAGGTCAGGCCAATTGATCTGTAGCTGTCTTTTTTAAAGAAAACTTTATTTGTATTTTTATTTATTCCACAACTATGTAACGCAGATCGTACACATGCTAATTGTTTTTTCTTTCAATTGACATTCTAGATCATAAAACATTTTGCTGTTGCAGTACATGCATATCCGTCTACATTATTTTATTGTCATCTAGCGTCCATACAATTATGCTAACAATCTTCAGCATTGTTCCCCTTCCTCAACCCGTTTTACCACTGAAGATTACATTGTAGGTCAGTGGTTACCAACCTTTTGATTTCTGTGGACCCCCACTTTAATATTAATGGAACCCAGGGACCCCCACTGAATCATCATGGGAATCCAGGGACCCACGCCTGAGTCATTACTGGAAGCTGGGGACCTAATTTGTCAATATTTGTTAATATATTTTAATTTTCTAGGCTGTCGCGGACCCCCTGAGAAGGCTTCGCGGACCCCCAGGGGTCCCCGGACCACAGGTTGGGAACCACTGTTGTAGGTGGTTCAAGAATACAGACTGTTGAGTAAGCATGGAGTCATTGAGGGAATACGTATCCCTTTCAGTTTTATTTCTTGCTGTGTGGGACTCATTACACAGTTTTCTTGAGTGACCTCCCGACTAATATATTTCTCAGTTGGGTTCAACACACTTTGCTCTCTACTTGAACTTTTGTTTTTATGTAGGACATTTACTATCTGTACTGGCTCAAGCTTAATATAGATTAATGTACCTTATTTCTCAATTGTGGTGCTTCATGTTTGTTTTTGAAAGATAGATATTGTCCCCTTCTAAGGTGGTCCATCATTATTGTTAATTCTTCACAAATATAGTTCTATAAATGCATCCTATTGCCCTGCAGTAGGTTTTTTCCTCAGCCCTCTTCTTTCCTCCCCCTGAAGTGACCTACTTTCAGCTTCCGCCCAGTACTTCACATCCCATGACCAGTACTCTACTGTAGAGGGCACACGTGCCTTCCATCTCATTGTGATTGCTCTTTTGAGTAACAATAATTTAGTGGTCACTTTGTTATTTTTTTCTTTTTTTTTCGAGGGAGCATTCCTAGAAGAATATTTTCAATAGTTCCCACTCCTCTTCTTCCTGCGGTGTGATTTATAATTTCCTTAACATTGCTCCAGGGTATCATATGAAGCAGATTGGCTACATTATTTCAACATCTGGGACAAGTTGCTATAGTATTATGGTATACTTTGCTTATATTGTATGGTGTAATTGATGTGTAGCTTTCTGTCCAAAGTTCACCTCTAATGTGATCAGCTGTGGTTGTGAGCATCATCCGGTGCAGACACTCTCGCTTTTTAAATAATACAGCATAGAAATGCACATATTGCCTTCTGTTTACCTGAACTTGTCTTTGTGCTGAATCTACCATCACATTACTTACAGTGGGCCTACAGACCTTGAAAATAATTAAGTCTCTGTGTTGGGATCTCTGGATGCTGTTTTAAATCCATGTGACCTCACAGCTACCATTTTCTGAAATTACATTTGTGATATGTTACACATTAATTTCAGTCACTCCCTGACAGTGAAATCTAATTTATTTGCCAGTGGGATTCTCTGAAACACTCCTGGGCTTGGCTAATCACAAGGAAGACTCTAAAAGATACCAATAGCTCCAAATGTTAGAAGCTTATTTTCTCTGGGGAATGGCGAACCGCTATCACCAAGCAAAAATTATAATAGAGGCCCATTGCTAATGAAACAAAACATATTTGTGTATAATAATGTCAAAAATAGAGGTATTCTAAATAAACAGTGGCAAAAATACACAGCTTCTTTCTGTGCATCGACAAGTCTCCATATTCCAAAATGAAAGGCAGAATGTGACTTGAATAGATACACGTTCAGTTTAATAGAAAAGGCAGTGAGAATATCCTTAAATATACCCTAAAGTAAAAACTATTTGTTTAGCACGCACGTTTTTTTTCTGTCACTTAAGGATGCGGAATGCCAGAATAGTTCTTAAAGCACAGCTCTGGTGCCAAGCAGCCTGGAACTGAAAACTAATTTTAAATTGGTCTACAGGCATCTGCTTCATGTGAGCTGTAAGTTATAACGATTTCTGTCATTTTCTACAAATCAGTATAAATGCCTGCCCTTGTGAAAAGGGTTCATGCAGTTGTAAACAGATCATTATGGAAAGCAAAGAACCATACAGAGACCCGAATGCGCAAAAAATATGTTTTCCAGTTCCTTTTCTAGAGAGTGTTAAATCTCCTATGTATACAATGCATAGTGTTAGTTGTATTTTTAGCTAAGAAAATAAAGAAGGCTACATATGACATGCAGTCTTTAGAACGCATTAAATAGTTAACTCAAAGTTTGCATGGCAAGTATTTAGCCATCATATAATCCTATTTTCCTATGTTAATTGCAGCTACCTACAGTTGTTACTCTCTTGCAGTAAAAATAAATGGTTACCTCACTCTATCACAAATCCCAGAGTTTTGTATTAAGGAATTTCTTAACACACCAGGAAAATCATTTGGAACTCTCAAACAATGTAGGTGACCTCGATATAGCATTTTGAGGACATTACAATCTTTCATTACAAATCGACCAGCAATTGTAACTGTATTGTTAAATTAATTGATGTTCTTACAAATAGAATATTACATACAGGGCAATTCTTCAACAGGCTGTCGATAAGAGAATAACAAAATAGTTGTTAAAAAGAATGAGGGGAGAAGGAAAGAATGGAGTAAACATCCTATATAGCACAAGTTTACAAGACTCAGACACCACCACAACCCAGGACTATTTCACCAGCACAGATCGCAATCTTCAGTCCATCTGAACCTCTTGGCTAAGCAGATTTGCCTGTACTGTACCTCTGTGTCTCTGCATGATAAACTGAATACCTAAGCTTCTTTTTATTTTAAGCTGTGATATATTTTGCGGGTTTGTATGTAGTAGCCAGCACGTAACATAATACTTGAAAGTCAGATTTAAAACTGAAGAAAAGGGAAGAACTTAAAAGGACGTGCACTACTCACACCCACTGCCCTTAATCCAACAAGGCTGTTTTTTTCAATCAGTCCTGAAGAGCAGCAGGAAAGTCCTAAAGATAAAACGAATCGAGTCTGCCATCTGTGCTTGAAGCAGTATGTGAACAAAGTGTGTGCTTGAGAGAAAAGTGAACACGGTCTGCATTAAATTGAACCTTGTGTAACAACAGATAATATTACCTAACAGGAGGAGTTCATGAAATGGAAGGCCAGAGAACAAGGTAGGAGGTGAGAACTTACTGGACCAATGACCATATATTATGGCTTCCTGAAAATAAGAATCCAGACTCATGGAATAATATTTTGAGCAATCCATTGGGCAGTTCCCCAAGTTACCATGGCAGAGGTGTTTGTGACAGAAATATCTAGCACATAGCTGGTGCTAAATCCAGCACAAGCATCAGCCCCAGGCTTCTACTCAGTGGAGTGGCTTGACGTTCTCTTCATGTGTTCTTCTTATGTACACTCCTCCAAATGCATACTGCATGTTTGCAAGTGTTTAACGAATACCATATTTTGTTAGTGCATCAATTATTCGTTTATATATTCACCTAATTTGTATTGTTTTATTGAATGAAATGAAGGTGCAACAAGATTCAAATGCTAATTGTTGCATTTGACAGCATTTTATGTGGGACCTGTCTTTTCAGAATACTCTGAGAATGATTTAAGCTAGGTTCAGACAAGTACACAAGTCAGGGAGGAAATATTTGACTTCCTGAGAAACACATATCAAGCAAGCAGAAACTGTAAACAGCCTTCATGGGGGCCACATGCAGCATCTCGGAACCAACCTCGCCATTTTGGCTTGCTAGGTGTCCCCTAATGTGTTGAGCACAGAGAGGTTATGTGTTTCTCAGTGAGAGGCAGTTAAACTGGTAGAGGTCCTTTAGTTGCTAAGACAAAATAGATGGAGGCAAGAAGAGAGAGGTTGGAGAATAGGGGATGGTTCCATCTTTCCAGTGCAAGAAAATTCTGGAATTCCGATGGGGGTGGTTTGGGGGATACAGTCCATCAGGTTTACTGTCTTAAGTCGGTAAACTGGCATCGAGCCTGTACTTGCACTTGAGGGTCTTTAAAACCTGATCATCCCGGGTTGTATTTTGTAGGAAAACAAAAAAATATCAGGTTCAAAATCTCAGTGCCTGCCAAACCATAGTGCATACAGCCATAGAAATAGGAGACATTCAGTGCTATAATAATAGGGTTTCCATTTACCCAGACCTCATTATGCAACAGTTTAGAAAATAATCTGGGACAGTGGAAGATACAGTACTGGCCAGACTGGTAGAATGTGCACTGGGGCACACAGCTATATAGAAGATCATGCTGGAAAACAGACTCACAATTGGATTTCATAGAAATACAGAAAGTGCAGTAAGACAGCACATTAGTAGACACTCTGTATATTCACACATAGAATCACCGTTCGGTAGTTTGCTGCACCTAATTACACTACGTAATACATGCACTTGAGAAGTACCATGTAAAACAATTGCCACACAAACTTGGTGCAGACCCTGCAACCTATGATAGAAAAGACACACGATATACACCATGACAAAATGCGACTACCATAATTTTAACATTTTTATTTAACCACTTTTTCAAATGATTCACCACTAGTAAGTGTATCGTGCATATGATATAAATTCTTTACACTTTGACATATCTGGAAATGTAAAAACATTGGCCCCAAATAAGTATGGAGAGATACCTGTGATGAAGCACAACCAAATCCCTTCCAGCAAATGGAGAGGCCTCAATGTGATCAAACCTGTGTAGACCTAAATGGTAAAGGCTGCCATCAGGCCACCTTCATGTCAAGCATGCTGCAAACCTACCTCAAATTCATATTAGACCACTTCTAAATCGAAGCAGATGCTGCAGATGCCATAAATGTGTTCCTTGCTCTCCCTTACTAATTGAACCCTCTATTATAACTAAATTAAAAGGGCCAGTCTGTGGGAAACTGACATTCTATGAAGGTTCTGGGTGGAGAGCTGCAACAAAGATGTCTGACTTGAGACCACCTGGGCATTTGAGCCCCTGTTCATACCAAACCTATGACATCTCCCTGAATGTGCCCAGATCCTAACAACTAGTCCAGTCCTCAAGTCAATGCACACAGACTAGCAACCATTTATTTGCAGATGGACCTTGCAAAAAGCACCATTGCTGGAACACAACAGAGTATGGCTACTTGAGTTTACATCACAAATGGCAAGGGTTAGACCTGACAGCCTTAGGGTGGTCATCCCCCAATTTTTTACCTGCCTCTGTCCATTTTTCTGACCCTTTTTTTGCTGATTTTAGGACTCTGCACACTTTACCACTCTGTCCCATGCTAAAGTGCAGATGCTCTCTGTCTTGACCATGGTAACATTGGTTCCTACCCAATTGTCATATTTAATTTACCTGTAAGTCCCTAGTAAAGTGCACTACATGTGCCCAGGGTCTGTAAGGTAGATGCTACTAGTTGGCCTGCAGCACTGATTGTGCCACCCATATAAGTAGCCCCTTAACCATGTCTCAGGTCTGCCATTGCAAGTCCCACTTCGACTTGCCATTTAAAACTACCTGCGAAGCTTTACACTCCCCTTTTTCTACATGTAAGTCACCCCTAAGGTAGGTGACCCATAGGGCAGGATACTATGTAGGTAAAAGGCAGGACATGAACTTATGTGTTTTACATGTCCTGGTATTGAAAAACTCATAAATTCGTTTTCCACTACTGTGAGGCCTCTTCCTTTCATAGACTAGCATTAGAACTACCCTAATATACGTTTAAGTGGTAGATTCTCATCTGGAAGGAGTATCCCTGTCATGTTTAGTATTGCTAGAATGGTAATAGAAAATCTTGCTTACTGGTGAAGTTGGATTTAATATTGCCATTTTAGAAATTCCACTTTTAGAAAGTGGGCATTGCTCCACACTTACTGCCATCTGTGCCTTTCAGGCCTGCCTCCAGGCCACGTCTGGTCTGTGTTGGTTGACCGCTCCCCTTGTACATTCCACCCAGACAGCCATAAACATCGGACACTCAGTTACATCTGCATTCTTGTGCATACTGAATGGGTCTCCCTGGGCAGGAAGGATGGAGGGGCTGTCTTACATTTCAAAGGCCAGTGTCCTGCCCTCACACAAAGGACTGGTAACCCCTCTGCCACCCCACCCCCCCAGGGATCCTGGCAGACAGGACTGGGCTGAAAGGGGAACTTGTGCATTTCAAAACCACTATTTGAAGTCTTCCCCACTTCAAAGGCATGTTTTGGGTATATAAACTGGGTCTCTGCCCCCATCAATTCAGACACTTCTGGATCTACACCTGAACTCTGTCAGAGGAACTGCCTGGCTACCCAAAGGACTCATCTGGACTGCTTTACTGAGAAGTACTGTTGCCCTGCTGCCTGCTGGCCTCTGACTTTACTGGAAGGACTCTGCCTTCCCCCAAAGGTGCTCTCAAAGGGCTTTGATTGAGCTTACCTCCTGTTCTGAATTCTCAGGGACAGCAAAGACTTTGTCTACTAGCTTTAAGCTAGTTTTCTGACTTCATCGACGCCAGGAACGACTTCAGAGATGCCAGCACCGCTGTTGCAGCCTGCTCCCTTTTCATGAACATCAATGCACGCAACAACCGTGGCCTGCAACACAAGTCCGACGTTGCTGCAACTCCTCTGATGTCACATAGTGTGATTGCGACACTGCAAAATTGACTCCACGTCTTGAACGAGTTGATTATCTACCCTGCCTGGTCACAAGGAACATCGCCTCACCACCCATGCCGCACCAGCTCCCTCTGCAACTGGACGGAACAGACGCCTTGCTTCCCCAGCCTCGCAGTATGGAACCAACGCCTCACTTCCCCGGGCGTCGTAAGGGATTAATGCCGAACCAGCTCCAGTGGCGCTTCATCTCCACAACTCAATGTAACGTCTGTGTTTCTTCATTTCCAAAGGTACTGTGGCTGGGGGTCTGTGTGACTCCATGACTGGCTCCTGTGGTGTTGGATTATTGGGAAACGACTCAGTCAACGGCACCATGATAGCCCCAGTTGGAGCTACTGAGTTTCTAAGCGCTTTAGTGGGATTTAATCTTTAAAAATTAATAACGTTGCTATTACACATTGGATTTTTATCGTTTTGACCTTACTTTATTCAGATAAATATTACCTATTCATCTAAACCTTTGTGGTGTATTTTTGTGGTGTTTTCACTGTCACTGTATGAGTTATTGCACAAATACTTTACACATTGCCTTCTAAGTTAAGCCTGACTGCTCAGTGCCAAGCTACCAGAGGGTGGGCACAGGATAATTTGGATTGTGTTGAGACTTACCCTGACTAGGATTGTGGTCCCTAGTTTGACAAGGGTGTATATCTCTGCCAACTATAGATCCAATTTCTAACAGCAAGTAACAATAGTGTTGCTTCAAGTTCTTAAGATTCGTGGACTTGAATGGCTGGACGGCTGCTGGATAGGAAAATGAAGCTGAGATAGGACACCATGCTGTTCTGCTCACCTTTTGTTATTTTTAAGTCTTGCCTACTGTGGGTTGTAACAAGAACATACAGTAGTGGGATCAGAGCCAGCCCACTGCTTTCATCTGTTTGGCTTTATTGTCACTCTCATTTGGTTGCTTCTTATTTACTACTTTCCTTCCTCTTGTGTTTGTTCCTTCCCTGGAGCGTAGCTTTTTTTACAATCCTTTTGATTGGCTGACTGGTATACTTCCGCTGCTCCCTTTTAGGAAGCTACTTTTTTCTTTTAGCTCTCCAGGGGAGTACATATGTGTTCCAGCTCTCACCCTTGTGTGCTTCTCCCCCTCGAATTACCCACCCCTTGTCCTTGGGTATTTTCCAACCCCCTTGCGCCACTGGTGCGTCACTTTGCGTGGCCTGGCATGGCCTCGTAGTTATGGAGTAAGGGAATGCAGTGCAAGTGGCTGTGTTGCCTTGCCGTGTGTCAACAGGGCGTTCCATGGCGTTGCAGTGGGTTTTTCCATGCAATCCCCATGGGTTTTGACGCATTCCCAAATTTACAAGGATCTGTAAATCTAGCAATGCGTCAAAATCTTACACCTCTCCTGGGCAGACGCAACGAAGATAAATACTTTTATTGCTCCTCGTTTTTTCCTCTTTCCAAGTATGCTGCATTCTACAGCACACATAGAAAGAGGAAACCGCCTCCCAGGATTGTTTTTGTGAAGGAAGGTGTCCCTTCCGGCACAACAACAATCCTGTATGCAATGCAGGCACCTTTGCCCCATGGTGCAAGGGTGCCTTTGTTGGGGCTAGGCAACAAATTGTGTGTCCTTGCAGAGGAAAGGGACAGAAAAGCACCGTATCTTGAGAATACGGTGCTCTTCGGCCCTTTCCCTCTGGCGCAGTTTTTAGTGTGTTACCGGACACAATTTTTTAATTTATTTTTGAACGGGTGGGTTGGTTGGGCGGAGGTTAGGCGGTGCGGAGCAAAGGTTATAAAGTGAGGAAAGTGAACAGGGACACTAGGGCTTAAGTTATCCTCTCTCATTAATATCGCTATTAGAAATGAAGTGATGTTTATTGAACCCAGTAATTACCAGGTCCGTAACCCTTCACTTCACCTCTTTCTCTCCCAAACCCCTCGCACCCCATCACCCCATGAAATTTTAGCAGGTCATTCTTTTCAGTGTTAACTGGTAAAAAAAAAAAAAACATTTGTGACTAATAATATATTTTTTTACGTGCATGTTAAAGGCACTCTTGACCTCTTGAAAGCAGATCCTGTTGAGTGAAATGCTTACTAGGTTAGCATCTAACGTTTTCCCTGAGAATGCAAACCACCCCATCTTCTTTTTACAGTGTGTCAAGAAAACAGACTAAATAAAACCTCTTTATATAACCACATCTACTTTGTCACCAGCAACATACACATTCCTTTGTTTCAAGTGACATGCATGCCCTACACAAGAACATTCGAAAGTTATTGCACACTCCACATGAACAGGGAGTCTTGGAGCCTTTGACCACTGCATCTGCCCCATTTAAGCTAAATGAGCTAAATTAATAGGAACGAATTTAGGATTTGGCATAAACCTCAAATACTTCGACACCTGCTGACCACCGTGTTAAGAAACACCTCTTCATTTGCAACTACCACGTTACCTTAAAGACAAATATGTTAAGTTTGAAAGACTACTTTATTTTTTGCGTTCCATCCCAAGAAAATCAAAACCAGAAGTAGTCAAGTCAGTGCATACAGAAATGCCGTTTGGTTAAAACTTGACAGGAGCAAGACAAAGCAGATCTGCACGTGACAAGGCCAGTTCCATTTGACGCATTTGAAAAAGCTAACGGATGGCATTGGTAATGGAATAACAGTTTTATAGCCAGCAAGCACATTAAACCAATAACAGCTCACAACAGAAAGCCATTCTTGCTTTTCTTAACCACTTCGCTGCCAGGCCTTTTCCCCTCCTGTGCCGAGCCTTTTTTTGGCTATTTGGGGCTGTTCCCGCTTAGGCCCTCATAACTTTTTCTCCACATAAGCTACCCACCCCAAATTTGCGTCCTTTTTTTCCCAACATCCTAGGGATTCTAGAGGTACCCAGACTTTGTGGGTTCCCCTGAAGGAGACCAAGAAATTAGGCAACATACAGCGAATATTTCGTTTTTTTAAAAAAGAAATGGAAAAATGGCTGCAGAAGAAGGCTTGTGGTTTTTCCCCTGAAAATGGCATCAACAAAGAGTTTGCGGTGCTGTAATCACCAGCTTCCCAGCTTTCAGGAACAGGCAGACTTGAATCACAAAACCCCATTTTTCAACACAATTTTGGCATTTTACTGTGACATACCCCATTTTTACTAAAAAAAATTGTGCTTTCAGCCTCCTTCCAGTTAGTGACCAAAATGGGTGTGAAACCAATGCTGGATCCCAGAAAGCTAAACATTTCTGAAAAGTAGACAAAATTCTGAGTTCAGCAAGGGGTAATTTGTGTAGATCCTACAAGGGTTTCCTACAGAAAATAACAGCTGAAATAAAAAAATATTGAAATTGAGGTGAAAAAAAAGCCATTTTTCACCACGTTTTACTCTGTAACTTTTTTCTGCGATGTCAGATTTTTTAAAGCAATATACCGTTACATCAGCTGGACTCCTCGGGTTGCAGGGATATATAGGGCTTGTAGGTTCATCAAGAACCCTAGGTACCCAGAGCCAATAAATGAGCTGCACCTTGCAATGGGTTTTCATTCTTTTCCGGGTATACAGCAATTCATTTGCTGAAATCTAAAAAGTGAAAAATAGGTATCAAGAAAACCTTTGTATTTCCAAAATGGCCACAAGATAAGGTGTTGAGAAGCAGTGGTTATTTGCACATCTCTGAATTCTGGGGTCCCCATACTAGCATGTGAGTTACAGGGCATTTCTCAAATAGACGTCTTTTTTACACATTGTCTTTCATTTGGAAGGAAAAAATGTAGAGAAAGACAAGGGGCAATAACACTTGTTTTGCTATTCTGTGTTCCCCCAAGTCTCCCGATAAAAATGGTACCTCACTTGCGTGGGTAGGCCTAGCGCCCGCAACAGGAAACACAAAATGGACACATCACATTTTCAGAAAGAAAACAGAGCTGTTTTTTACAAAGTGCCTAGCTGTGGATTTTGGCCTCTAGCTCAGCCGGCACCTGGGGAAACCTAGCAAACCTGTGCATTTTTTAAAACTAGATGCCAAGGGGAATCCAAGATGGGGTGACTTGTGGAGCTCTGACCAGGTTCTGTTACCCAGAATCCTTTGCAAACCTCAAAATTTGGCCAAAAAAGCACTTTTTTCTGTCATTTCGGTGAAGGAAAGTTCTGGAATCTGAGAGGAACCACAAATTTCCTTCCACCCAGCGTTCCCCCAAGTCTCCCGGTAAAAATGGTACCTCCCTTGTGTAGGTGGGCCAAGTGCTTGTGACAGGGAAGAGCCAAAAACATGTCAAAATTGAGGGGGAACCAAAGCGGGTCCAAAAGGGCAGTTTGAAAAAAAATATTTTTAGGCTGACAAGTGCAGCAGAATGTTTATCAGTATAGATGAGACTGTGCTGGGTGGTAGGAATTTTGTGGATTCCTGCAGATTCCGGAAGGTTCCATCACAAAAATGTGGGAAATTTTTTTGATTTCCAGCAAAGTTGGTGGTTTGCAGGGCATTGTGGGTAAGAAAATGGCGCGGGTGCCTGTGAAGCACACCACCCTGGAATCACCTAGATGTTTAGTTTTCATATGTGTCTAGGTCTTGTGGATTTTTTTACATGGCAGCGTCCCAAAGTGCAGCCCTCACCATTCCAAGTGGGACGATTTTGAGAGTTAGCCAAGCTCTCATGGCCCAAATATAAAACGAAAACCCAAAATAATCAAATGTTCTCTTGCTTGCCGTGGGATAACATGTTTTAGTGTGCGGGTGAGAGTTGAAAGACTATTACCCCCTTCAGTTGGGGTGGGGGCATTCTCTGGCATCTAGTAGACTTTCTGCCCCCCCCCCCAGGGTGTGGGTCAGGGGTAATTGCCCCATCTGCCCACTGGTGGGCAGAACAACTTTGTCCCCATTTATTTGGGATGGGGGTATGGCCATGCCCCCACCCTCTTATTTTGAAAAAAAAATCTTCCCTGATCTCTGGTGGGCTTTCTGCCCCCCCTTGGGGGCAGATGGGCCTTCCAAAAATAAGCCAATCTGCCCCCTAAGGGGGCAGATATGGCCAACAGTAATGTGCCCCCATGGGGAGCGACCCTTGCCCAAGGGGCTGCCCCCCCAAACAAAACACACACATACACACACACACCAATCCCTGGTGCCTAAGTGGTTTCTGCCCCCAATGGGAGGAGACATGGCCTAAAATAAATTAATAAATTTACCCCCCCCCCCCAAGGGAGGGACCCTTGCCTAAGGGGTCGCTCCCCTTGCGTGAAATTGGTGCAAAAAAAAAAATCCCCGGTGCCTAGTGGTTTCTGCCCCCCTTGGGGGCAGGTCGGCCTAATTAAAATAGGCTGATCTGCCCCCCAGGGGGGCAGAAATGGCCTATATTTGCCCCCCCAGGGGAGCAACGCTTGCCTAAGGGGTCGCTCCCCTTGCGTGAAATTCATGTTAAAAAAAATAAAAAACTCCCTGGTGTCTAGTGGTTTCTGTCCCCCTTGGGGGCAGATTGGCCTCATAAAAATAGGCCAAAATGGCCTAAACATAATTTGTCCCCTATGGGAGCGACCCTTGCCTAAGAGGTCGCTCCCCACCTCTTTAAAAAAAAAAAAAAAAATCCCTGGCGCCTAGAGGTTTCTGCCCCCCCTGGGGGGGCAGAAAAGGCCTTAAAAAAAAATGCCCCCCTGGGGAGCGACCCTTGCCCAAGGGGTCGCTCCCCTTATGCCAATTTCTTCTAAAAAATAAATCCCTGGTGTCTAGTGGGCATTTTAGCAGCTGGATTGCTTCGCAATCCGGCTGCTAAAATGCGCAGAGAGACTTTAAAGGGAAGGAAATTCCTTTCCTTCCCTTTGAAGCCTCTCAGGCCTCCTCCACGTGATCGGAAGAGCTCAATGGGAGGGGGCCTCTGTGATGGTCAGCGGGGGGTGGGAGGGTCGTGGTGGAAGGGGAAGGGCTTCCCCTTCCATCCCTGCCTTTGGGGGGGTGGGAGGGAAGAACACAGAGGGAGTGCTAGCGCTTCCTCTGGGCTCTGTTCCCAGGACGTAATGGTTACATCCTGGGCACACGAGCACTGTGCCGCAGGACGTAACCATTACGTTCGCGGCACAGAAGCAGTTAATACGTGGCTGACTCGAGGGAGGTCGGACATTTAAAAACATGTTAACTAAATACTACTGCACTGAGAATCTCTGTAGATGGTTTTGTCATTATTCAGACTTTGTTCATACACAAATCCACACCTTTGTGACCAACTGAGTCCAAGCTTCAAAGCAATGTCTCTGTTGATTGGTTTGTAGGACAGTCGCAGGGAAATTCAGCTTATTTTTATTATTTACTGAATCTCCCTGTGGCTGCAAGCATTTCAAATTTGCCATTTAACATGCACACTTGAAATGCGTGCAGACCCGGGGAGATTAGGTAAATGAGCACAGCGCTTGTGCTGTTTACCTAATCTCCCTATGGCTGCATGCATTTCAAGTGTGCATATTAACGGCAATCTTGAAATGCGTGCAGCCACTGGGAGTTTCAGTTTATTTTATGTTTACCCTGCACACTGCCTGCGCTGTGCTTGTTTACTGAATCTCCCTGTGACTGCACGCATTTGTAGATTGTCTTTAACATGCACGCTTGAAATTGCGTGCCGCCACAGGGAGATTAGGTAAACAAGCACAGCGCAAGTATGGTGCAGGGTACGGCACATTCAATAAGCAGAGCGCTATGCAGGCAACTGTTTAAAAAAAATAAAGTCCCAGAAAGCGGATCAAAATAGTACTTGGGATTCGGGACACTGATGAGAGCAAACACAAGAGGAACAAACATTAGTAAAGGCAGGCAATATGCTACAGCCAATAGAAACGGAGGAAAAGTCATTGTCAAGCACAGGAACCAATGAAAAGCTTTCAAAAGATCCTTCCACTGGTCACGAGTGCCCTGCTCAACATAGCGATTCAACATATTCTCTTCGCTTGGTCCTACACATGACAAATGCTGTCAGAGCATTGATTTTATGTGCCAGTCATTTTCAGAAATGTACTGGGTGCCTCAAATTACATTCACAAACCACTCTTTATCTACCGCCCTAACCCCATCTACACCTGCCCAGCTGTTCTGTCATACACAACTTATTTCTGTGATCCCTTTAAGCACTCTTCTTTAAAGGGGTATTCCCTGCCCCGCCCCTGTGACTTGGACTGCAAGGTGAGATCTTGTCCATGACCTGGATTGCAAGGCCCTAGAAGAATAGAAGGTAGAGGAGATGGATTCGAGCAGCGAGTAAGTAGTGTTATTCCAGGCTGTAAAGTGACCAAGTTGCTGTAGAATATTTTGGCGTTCCAGGGTCCTAATCAGCCCCTTTTGATGCTGCCTGAAGTTCCGTTTGTCCCTCTGCCATCTGGCCAGAGAAGGCACTGATTGAGGCAGTCATTCTGTTGAATGCATGACAGACTGTGTACCTGCTCCTGTTCTTGTACTTGGTAGTGCTGTGCTGACCTGTCCTGGCAATTGTGATGTTACCTGTGGAGACCTGGCATTCTTCAGCTTTCAAATGTACCATAATCAAGTCAGTGTTGAAGTGGACGTTGTCATCTGCAAATACGTCTCGCAAAGGAATGCATGTTTTCCCTCTGTGGCTTCCATAAACTGTACGAAATCCTGCATTACTGTTGCAATGAAATCTCAAGGTTGGACAAGTCCCAGATGTGCCCTCGTGCACTGGAAGTGAAGGGTTAAAAGCCTCTATAAAGGCTGAATGCTCCAGGAGAGGGGCATCCTCATCTTAAAGTCACTTTTGTGGGAGTTATCTCCTCACAGAGCTCTTTGGGCACAATGAAAGCAACAGTGCAAACAGGAGCAGAATAGCTCTTGCGATGGCAGTTGTGACTGTGGCACACAAAGAAGGGGCTGTTATGTTGGCGGGAGGAGCTGTTGAGGTGACTGTAGTAGCAGTGTATATGGCTAAGTCAGCATGGCTGGCTGTTGAAATCAGACCAGGCAGCTGTTGTTGATGTGGCTGTAGCAGTAACTGGATTGGGGTGGTGGTGGTAGGAGCTGTTGTGGTTGCACCGGCTGTGTTTAAGGTAGCAGCAGAAGCTGATGCTCTGTCTATTGCAGGAGTGGTTATAGTTATGGCTGTACTGTGGATGGTAGGTCTGCTAAGGCAGTGTCATGACTGATAGAAGGGTCTTCATCCTCACTGGTATCCTGCTGGGTGGTTGCACCTCTACAGCTATGGTTTTCAGCACATCTTTGGACACTTACACTACTTTGCTATCATTTGCAGTGTCCCCTCAATATCTGTCCAATAAAATTAAACTTTGATACGGGTCAAGATCAACCCAGTGCAACATAGTTGCCTTTGCAGTTGCATTTCCAGTCTGAGTCTAACCTCCAGTTCACATGTGCAACCAGCATTTGCCCTATCAATGACCTGTGTGCTGTCAATTCAGATAATGAACTCTTGTACCTGCAACATTGATGTACACCCTGATGCGCCTTGAAATATCATAGAACCCGTTCAGGGCATAGCTGATACCCTAAGCAACAATGTATATTCCTTCTCATTCCACTGCATGTTCCTAAGCTGACCCATGGCCTCGCCTGCTTTAATCAGTTTGTTCTATGTCAATCATCTACACATATTATATTGCTAGTGTGCTAATTGAAATTAATAATATGCGTTGGCAAAAGCCAGTAGATCTTGCTTTCGGAGCCTATTGTTTTTAGCCATGCTGCACAGCACACCTGATGTTGCACAGTGACTAAAGAAGAAAAAACAAGCCCATGACGCTGCCAGCTGCCTCCCTTCATAACTATACACGCAAAGCATATGTGTGCCTTCAAAATGACTATGGCGATGTTTTTTTTTTTCCCTTACAGATCAGATTTGGATCAGTAAATTCAAAGAAATTTGGTATCATGAAAGTAAATAAAAATACCATTACTACAACAACTGATGATAGAAATTGCAATATTAATGGCAAATACAATTATAGACATTGTTGTAATCATAATAGTGGTATGATGCACCATCATGATGTTGCATTTTCACTTCCCTAGAGTGGTAATAAGCATAGCACAGGAAATACTAATTAGGTGCCTGTAAGGGACCGTTTTTTATTTGTTTTATGTGATCCTCCATACAAAAGTGTTGCTGCTAATTCCCTTGTGGCAGTCATTGCAGAAAGCAGTGTTCCATTTGTAGGTGAATACCTACCATAATGTCTACTCAAAAACACCAATGTAAACCTGTTTACCTTGCACTCATGTGGCTGTGGCTTTATTTGTGCTCTGATAATGCATGGCCTCTGTGGCTCTCCACACAACAGGCGATAGGGTTGTGCCTATCTGTGTTGTTCAGGTGGTGTAGTGCAGTCGAAAGGAGCCCCAAAACAGAAAGAAACATCTGTGTGCTGCAATCAAGATAATCCTTTTCAAGGCAGTGTGCGACAGCTGGGCATACTCAAAGCAAACATTGCCCAATCTGAATACAGCGTGCTGCCTCTGACATGGCTGAGGAAGAGGATTCCGGGAAGTGGCGAGATTACTGACTGATCAGACCGAGAGAAATTTTGTTTACAGAGACAGTAATAATGTGGAAGCTGACATGGGCCAGCGAAAGCCAGAGTGACTAATGTTTTTCAGAAGAGCCAGTAAAATCATAAACTGTGGAACAAGTGAAGAATAATTTGTATGAGAGTGATTGAAATCACTATAAATGCGCGAAAGCATGTGTCTTTTTTTTGTGAGCACGGAGGAATAAGGAAGGTCGGACAGAGAACCACATTGGTGCGAGAGGGTGATATGGAGCGAGTGAGGTTGGGGAAGTCAAGGGCATAAATGAGAGACAGGTGGAAATGGCATGAATTTTCGTGGAACGCTTAAGTAAAAAAAAAAAAAAAAAAAAAAAAAGGTTCCTGGAGAGCCAGCACTCGTGGAAGAATAGGAGCTGCTAATGAGATGGGGATAAACAGGCTCTGCTCCACGCGAGGGACAAACACAAGCTATGCAGGCGAAACACAGAGTCGGCTAATAGAACGCATGCAAATGTCAATGACAGAAAGCAATGAGCAGAATACAATGTATATGTAAGATTTCAGCATGTCTTTTTGCAACGTTATAGGAATGCTTATTATTTAATGGAAAAATATATTTACCAAATTTATGAAGTTTAAATAAAATAATACACAACCTAAACATGATGTTTGAAGAACATTAATAGATATAATGTATATTAATTTCAAGTTAAAAAAAAATAGAGGAAGTACAATATTACACGTAAAAGTTACATTAAATACATGTTATAAACTAAAGGAATATTTTATGTGGGCTCCCTCCAAATAACATATAAATTGAAGCATATCAATTAATAGCGTTAAAATATTTAAATTCATTAAAAGCGGCGACTGTTATAATTAACAATATGTTCAAAATGGTTTTAATTACAAATAAGGAAGTTGCACAAAAAGAATAACGCATCATTAAAATATTAAAAGTAATGGCAAAATGTACCAATAAAAATATGCAGGGCAACGTGTTGCAATTAATCTGACAAATAACATTTTTTGGGGGGTAGCATCCTAAATTGAAATAATGTTATTGATAAAAATAATCTTAATTATTAGGGGTACAGCTAAATGCTTGCAAAATGGTAATGCGCCGGTGAACACAAATTTAAATCAAATAGAATGCATAAGGTTATATAATGGTGAGGAGAAAGGGCACTAAATAAAAAAATAGCATAAGTATAAGAATTGATATGGCAAAAAAATATTTTGAAATAATTAACAAACCTGAAATAAATTAAAATACATTGACTAGCACTAAAGAAAAAAATGTCAGTAGAATCGAAAAATACTTTGAGAAGATTATAGGAAGGATGTAGAGGGAGTCATTTTAGTGGTAAATTACTTTAAATACTTATTCAGGTGAACTAAAAACCCACTATGTACTCCATGCTGTCATTTAGGACATCATTGATTTCAATACTTGAAAAATCACCACCTGCAAACATTCCACACCTGTTAATACTGATACTGCAAGGTGCGCATCTTGTGTTTAATCACATGTGGGGCGTGCAGATTTGCTCCACTCGATCAGTATTACTAGGTGCAGAATAACTGCACCTTTTTGCAGTGGATCTCATTTTGGTCATAGTGCGTTTAATGTATGTGGTCACGACCACGTTTCACCTCTATTCAGTGACCTGTGTGGTTCCATGCAACGCATGGCAGTCTGCAGACACCGGAGCGAAGATGTCTTTGACAAAACATGATGCGGGAAGACCTATTTTGCTGATCGAAACAAAGAATACTCAGGCCAGAGGAAACAGTACCTTAAAGTGATGCCGAAGCTTAAAGAAGAGCCTTCCTCTGATAACTAAATTGTATCCGTTTTGCGACCTTTTTCCTAGAAATGTTTTAAGCGTTTTTAATTGAATCATCAATAAATATATAGCAAGAGGAACCACTGCTCAATTTCATAACCTTTTGCAGGTGTAGAAAACAGACTGAAAACTCTGTGCTTGAGTATTTTTTGTCTGGCATAATTTAGATTTCACTCGTGTGCTCAAGGTGACGTTTGCAATTGGTGTGTTTCTCTTCAGTCGTGAAGTTAATCGAGGTTCAGAGTAAGTTTGACCACAGAAGTATTATAGACCATCTCAAAAGTTCTAATAATAATTGTGCTCTCTTTGTGAAAAATAGAGATGCAGTAGACCCCTGCAGGCTTAGGCCTCATGTTGGCATTGCACCTCAGTTCTTATAGCTTGTGGTCTCGTACCATCCTTTTATATGTAGAGGGGCCATCAGTGAGCAGGCGCATTTGCAATCTGCTCATGGCCAGTGTGGGCTAGAGACACACGTGGGCCCTTCCTTTGCCTGCTAGTCACGACTCTGGCGGTTTCAGAGCTTGCTCATAGGCTTCAAAGGCTCTGTTACTCTTGTGTATTGCTCTCCACTAAGTGCCATGAACTGAGCACTTACAGTATTTTTACTGAGTTTTTTACTTGGATAAATTATTGTGAATTATTTTAAAATATTATTAGAAGGAAAGTTACTGTGGCAGCTAGCAATACATAGACATGTTGAGTTTTCTTTTCAAATTTATGTGTGGTAGAGTCTTCCAATAAATGTATTCACGACATCCTTGGGGAGTAGTGGTTTGGTCAGATAGGCTGTTTCTAACACACATTTAAAAAAAAATACTTTGAGCGTGATTATCAAAATTAATAATACTAAGCCTGCTTGTGTTTGTTCTAACATAAATATAGGTTCCTGACTATTTGGAATTATGGTGTACTCCGATGAAACAAGTGTAAATTCCATTTTGTAATGGGAAAATATATGCATGTAGTTTTGCGTGAAAAGGCATCACAAGTGTGAATGCATTTTTGTAAATTTGTTTGTCCTAAAAAAAAAATTTAAAAAACGAAAATAATTTTCTCTTTGGTGTGTTCTCTGTACCTTTCAGTACTGGAAATGTATTTACTCATGTCCTTAACAGATGGCAAAGGTTTGGAAACTGACTTGTTAACACTCACTGTAGGAGGCTGACCTGGCTTGTAGTGGGTACCAGTGGTACGTACACCTTATGCCAGGTCCAGTTATCCCTTATTAGTAGAGTGTAGTACTGTTCTAGCAGCTTAGGCTGATAGAGGTAGCTATAGCAGAGCAACCAAGGCTGAACTAGGAGACATGCAAAGCTCATGCAATACCACTTATATCATATAAGTACTATATCATAAGAAAGACAATACTCATAGTTACTAAAAATAAAGGTACTTTATTTTAGTGACAATGTGCCAAAAATATCTCAGAGGATTTACTCCCTTAGATGGTAAGTAACATAAACAACTAACCAAATCAGGTAAGTAAAAAAGTCAGAAAGTATCGCTAACACTGTAAAACACAATAGGATGCAATAGGCCTAGGGGCAACACAAACCATATACTAAGAAAGTGGAATGCAAACCACAAATGCACCTCTAGGCAAGTGTAGTGTGTATAGGGTCGTGGGGAGTGTGAGAAAACACTAAGGGTGTAAAGGAGACCCCACCCCAAGACCCTGGAAAGTAGGAGTAAAGAACTACTATTTCCCCCAAAACACACTAAAGTCGTGATAAAGGATTTTGCAAGGACCACAACAGACTGCAAAGCACTGAAGACGGATTCCTCGACCTGAAGACCTGCAAATTAATGGGACCAAGTCCAAGAGTCAAGAAAGTGTCCGGGGGGAGAAGGGGCAGGAGCCCACTAAACCCCGGATGAAGATGCAAAATGGCTGCCTCCGGTTGGAAGAAGCTGCAGGTTTTACAACAACGAAAGGAGGTAGGAAGTTCTTCTTCGTGCAGAAGATGTCCCACGGCGTGCTGGAGGATGCAGAGTTGTTTCCTTGGTAAAATACCGCAAACAAGCCTTGCTTCCTGCAAGAGTTGCGGTTGGAGAAAAAGGGTGCTGCCCGGGCCCAGGAAGGACCAGGATGTCGCCACTTGGGAGAGGAGACAGAGGGGGCCCTCAGCAACGTAGAGAGCCCACGGACAGGAAGGAAGCACCCGCAGAAGTCCTTGAACATGGGTTCAAGAAGACTGAACACAGCGGTTGTCTCAACACTGCAAAGAGAGGTCCCACGACACTGGAGGTCAACTCAGGGAGCTGGGCATCGCAGGACGGAGTGCTGGGGACCTAGGCTCGGTTGTGCATGCAGGATTTCTTGGAAACGTGCACAGAAGCCCTTGTAGCTGCAGACCACACTGTGCACAGGATTACTGTCTGGGGAGGGGAGGCAAGGACTTACCTCCTCCAAATTCAAACAGTTGGACCACTGGGACAGTCTGGGTCACTTGGGTCCACCACCTGTGTTCCAGGGGCCTCACACGTCAGGATGAGGGGACCAAGAGTACCGGTGAAGCTGAAGTTTGGTGCCTGCTGGAGCAGGGGGAAGATTCCGGCCACCCACAGGAGATTTTTTCGTGGCTTCAAGTGCAGGGTGAAGGCAGGCAACCCCCAGAGCATGCACCACCAGGAAACAGTCAAGAAAGCCGGCAGGATTAGGTGCTACAATGTTGCTGGTCGTCTTCTGGCTACTTTGTTGCAGTTTAGCAGGCGTCCTGGAGCAGTCACGGTCAATCCTTGGCAGAAGTCAAAAAGAGAAGTGCAGAGGAACCCTGATTAATTCTTGCAAGTCGTAATCTGAGGAAATGCCCACTGGAGAGACCCTAAATAGCCCTCAGAGGAGGATTGGCCACCTAGTCAGGTATGCACCTATCAGGAGGGGTCTCTGAAGTCAACTGCTGGCATTGGCCACTCAGAGGCCTCCAGAGTGCCCCCACACCTCTGAAAACAAGATGGCAGAGGTCTGAGACACACTGGAGGAGCTCTGGGCACCACCCCTGGGGTGGTGATGGAAAGGGGAGTGGTCACTCCCCTTTCCTTTGTCCAATTTCGCGGCAGAGCAGGGACTGGGGGTTCCCTAAACCAGTGTAGACTGGTTTATGCAAGGAGGGCACCATCTGTGCCCTTCAAAGCATTTCCAGAAGCTGGGAGAGGCTACCCCTCCCCAGCCTTTAACACCTATTTCCAAAGGGAGAGGGTGTAACACCCTGTTCCCAAAGGAAATGCTTTGTTCTGCCTTCCTGGGACTGGGCTGCCTAGACCCTAGGAGGGCAGAACCCTGTCTGTAGGGTGGCAGCAACCGTAGCTGCAGAGAAAACCCCCAGAGAGCGGGCTTGGCAGGACTGGGGGTCCATAGTGGAGCCGCCAGGGTGCATGGAATTGGCTCCCCAATACCAGATTTGGAATGGGGGGGGGGGGGGGGGGACAATTCCATGATCTTAGACATGTTACATGGCCATAATCGGAGTTACCATTGTGAAGCTACATATAGGTATTGACCTATATGTAGTGCACACATGTAATGGTGTCCCTGCACTCAAACATTTCGTGGAAATGGCCCTGAACTATGTGGGGCACCTTTGCTTGTGCAAGGGTGCCCTCACACTTAGTAACTTTGCACTTAACTTTCAGCAAATGAAGGTTAGACATATAGGTGACTTATAAGTTACTTAAGTGCAGTGAAAATGGCTGTGAAATAACATGTGCGTTATTTCACTCAGGCTGCAATGGCAAGCCTGTGTAATGGTTTGTCTGAGCTCCCTATGGGTGACAAAAGAAATGCTGCAGCCCATATGGCTCTCCTGGAACCCTAATGCCCTGGGTACCTAGGTACCTTATGCTAGGGACTTATAAGGGGGGGTCCAGTATGCTAATTGAAATTAGTAAATGTAGTCACTAGCATAGAGTGACAAATATAAAGGCAGAGAGAGCATGAGCACTGAGGTTCTGATTAGCAGAGCCTCAGTGACACAGTTAGGCACTACACAGGCATACACATTTAGGCCACAAACTATGAGCACTGGGGTCCTGGCTAGCAGGATCCCAGTGAGACAGGCAAAAACATACTGACATACATGTAAAATTGGGGGTAACATGCCAAGAAAGATGGTACTTTCCTACACTTACTGATATGTAAATTTGTGGGTGTTCATAATTTAGAGGTCATTCTAGGCATGTGATGCCCACTTCCCGCCCGGTTTGTAGATTTACTCCCCAGAAATCCTTTTTTATGCAAGTAGAATGTTTTTTTTTTTTGTTTGTTTTTTTTTTTTTACAGAAACACTTTATTGCGATTCTACAACTTACAAACAAAACAGTTGCTCTACTCATCATTGATTTACTTTCAAACTGATCCACCACAATGAGATACTCCCAAATCCAATTCATCCCAAACACTCAAGATAACACCCTGGCTCCTTTCTAACCCTTTAGTCCGCAGTAGTCCCACCATTTCTTCCAAACTTCATTATATTTGTGGGGGTAGCCTCTTGCTCGATAAATTATTTGGACTATCTTGCCACACCAGTCCATGCCTCTCGTCCACACATCCACCGAGGGGGCTGTGGGAGAGGTCTTTTGCTATGCTATAGCTCTCTTGGCTATTATTGTTCCCAGGCTTCTGTCCCTCATGGGCCCATCCGGATCATCCAGGATACCATTAATGTAATTCATGGATGAACTTCTATAGGGGACTCCATTACAGCAGAGAGACCATTGAAAATGGCAATCCAATAGGCATTTATCACCGGGTATTTACATATCACATGGAAGAAGTCTCCCATTGGCTCCTGGCACCTCTAACAGGTTGGGGTTTCACGAATGCCAGCCTTCCACATGTGAAGGGTTGTCAAGTATGCTTGTTGTAGGAACTTGAACTGTACCCGTCAGAGTCTAGCGGATATCACCAGGACTCTGGGAGGCCATGCATATGTGTCTCCATCCACTTCATCCAAAGCTCCAAACCAGCCCTCCCATTTTTCTTTCAGAGAATTCAACAATTCAGCTGAATGTACCACTAGTGGCTCTTGAGTAGCCTGCTTCTAAGGGGCTATATTCAGGAATGACCTCTAACTCCTTGTGATAAGTGGAGAGGGAATGGCGCAGTTGTAGGTAGTGGAAGAATTGGAAGGTCGGCAAGTAGAATTCTGTTTTAAGATCTTACAAGGAAGGGTGTCTACTTGTCGATCAAAGGGTGGCCAGCATATACTTAATAAAGGTAAACCACCAACAGAGTGCAGCCCATCTCTCTACTCAATGTCGAAACCAAAGTCTTGGCAAGAATACTGGTGATCAGACTTCGCCGAGTCATCTCCTCAATTATCCACCATGACCATTCAAGTTTTATGCCTCAGAGGAGCATTCGCCATAACTTGAGGTGCCTATTTGGAGCGCTTCATGTGATGGGCTCTGCCTGGGATCAGCAGGCAGTGCTGTTGTCACTGAACACTGCCAAAGCGTTCAACAGGATCGAGTGGCCACACATGTTCACCGGGCTCGATAAGATGGACTTTAGGCCAGAATTTTGCAGATGAGTGCGACTGCTGTACCGGGCGCCCTTGGAAAAAGTACGAGTGAACGGGTGAATGTCTCAAGCCTTTCTGCTATATAAAGGGGACCAGACCGGGTTGCCCGGTGTCCCCCATGATTTTCACATTGGCACTCGAGCTATTGGAGGCATGGATTCGCCAGGACACATTGGTGTGGGGGGTGGGGGGGGGTATGAGCAGAGGGAGGCTGGTAGGACCACATCTCGTTCTAAGCTGACCAAATACTATTATGTTATCCAACGCTATCATTTGATTGCCCGGCTGATGCAGATTTTCTGGATTTTCGGTAGCCACTGGGGCTGCAGTATAAATTGGGCCAAGTCGGTGGTCTTTCCCCTCTCAGGGGGCACTCCGAGACTCCACCCTGACTGTGTTGCACCAGTGGAGACAAAGGATTTCAGTATTTAGGAATGTGCATTACCTGAGATCCCCAAGAACTCTTGCATAGGAACGTATCCCTGCAGCTGGAGGATCTGCAGAAAGATGTGGTGCATTGGTGGACGCTGCTACTGGCACTCATGGCCAGAGCGGCCATATACAAAATCATGGCGCTCCCATATCTTCTGTACGTGTTGCAGAATACATCCTGCCCGGTTCCATTGGAGTTCTTTCGGAAGGTCGATCATCAAGTCAGGCTCCTGCTGTGGAACAGCGGTACCCTATGAGTGGCACTGGCGAAGCTGCATCGTGATGTGTACGAGGGTGGACTGGCAGCTCCACACCTATAGTTGTATTACTAGACGGCTCAGTTATTAGTGATAAACAACTGTGTGTTCTCAGACAGGGAAGAGCCATCATCCCCTGTGGACAGAGAGGCCATGGTTCAGGGGCACATGAGCCAGTCTTGTATTCAAAATGAAGAGAGCGGCACCTACCACAACATACCCGGACAGTGGTTAAGATCTGGCAGATGCCACAGCATACCTGGGGTGGAGGGACAAACTCCATCATGACACCACTGTGGGACAGCGACCAACTCTGCGCAGTAAGGGGCTTGGAGGGCTTCTCCAGATGGGACCTGATTGGCATCGAGCACCCAAGGGATGTCTGGAGAGGCATGGCCTTGATACAGATTGCGACCCTGAGGCAGGAATTCGATTTTAGAGCAAAATATTACTACTGATACCCCCAACTTGGTCATGCGATACAGAAACCTGTCATAGAGGAGACCAACTGCGAGATGCATCACCGTTGGAAGATCGGGTGCTCACGGAGCCCCTACAGACCAGGGGAACCTCTCTAATATTCATGAACTTAGTTAACAATTCCCCCGATCCACTGGGGACACTGTGGGCCTTATGGTCAGTGGACTTGGGCAAGATAGACTATGACGACTAGAAGAAGCCATACAAAACCCGCGGGTAATAGCAGTCGGGCCCGTTTCCGGCTTATGCAATTTCTCATTCTTCAAAGGTCCTACTATTCCAGAACGCTCCTTTATAAAATTGGGAGGGCAGAGGCCTCACACTTTCTCTGGGGCTGCGGACAAGCAGGCACATTTTTTTCCATGTACTCTGGGACTGTCCAGGGGTACAGGACTACTGGAGGGGGGGTCATAACAACAATGTTGCCGGTTCTGTCCCTAGGGATCACCATGGACGACAGGTGGCTCCTCTTGCAGGGGAAGCTGCATGGCCCAAGTATCAGAAGCTTTGGCTGGCACTGGCATCTAGTGTGGCCAAACACAATATAGCTAGAGCATGGGGCAGGGCAACCGTGCCTTCCCTAGAGGACTGGGAATCCAACCTGTATTGGAGTCAGAGGGCAGAGCAGGTAGTCTACCAGGTAGGGGATGTCCAAAGAAATGGGAAAAAAATCTGGGGGTCGTGGCGCACCTATCTGAGCTACTGGGGGGAGGCGGGACATGAGGGGCAAGAGGGATACATGTTATATACTTCTTGTATCACTACTTTCCTCATTACATTGTTTGGTTATTGGCCATAAAAGAGCCTATTCTTTGCTGTGTGAAACTTTACCCTGTGTGTGTTTCTTCCCAGACTTATGTACGAGGTGCATAGCCGTCCTCACTAATTGTTCATGCTGTATGCTGAGTATTTCAATAAAAAGAATTAAAAAAATGTATATCTTAAAAGGACTTTATATGGCCTCTTCTCAAAACATCTCCTATCTTTAATATTCCTATAGAATCCCAGCTCCCAAACCACTCCAGAGTTGACACCTGGGCCATCCATCTGCCCTCCCGCAGTGGAGTCTCCATTGTGAGTTTACGGTTCCACACCCATCTGTCGAAGTGCAGCCCTCCATGCTCTGAAAGCCACTTGGGTCACTTCTGGAAGATAGGCAGGGAGAGAGGAACAATAGAAAAAGCTTGTCATGTTATCCAGATCCAGCATGGCCAATTCTGCCCTGTAGGCTGGATCATCCAACCCCCCTACAGCCAATCTTTAATGGAAAGGAGTTGTCTCCCAGTACAAATGTATGTCCGCAAGTGCTAGCCCGCCAGCGTACCTTGCTCCAGTACATTTCCCAAAGGCCACCCTGGAATCTCCACCGGCCCATATAAATTTGTATCCCACCGGGCCCTATAAATTTGCATCCCATGGCTAACATACTGTTAAACCATGCCCACAACATGTGTAAGGGGTAGTTTTGTAGTATATGCAGTAGTCTCAGGAGGACCATCATCTTGAAAAGTGTGACTCCACCCATAATGTTAAAGGGGAGACTGTTCCAAATTGAAATGTCCTCCTGGGCTTTCCGTGTCACAGGGCAAAGGTTCAGACTCTTCGTCAAGCCCGGCTCCCAGGAGATGGGCACCCCAAGGTATTGAAAACTAACCTGACATATCGGGATTTGGAACTGCCAGACCTCATCCTGTTGATCACCCTTCAGGAGGACCAGCAGAGACTTGCTATAGTTGACCCGTAACCCTGAAGCTTCCCCAAAGACTCTCAGGATGTGAAGAAGTCCGGGCCTCGTCCCAGCGGGGAGGGACAAACAGTAGGACGTTGTCCTCATAGAGGGCTATGCTTCCAGTGCTAGGCCCAGTCAAAACCCCTCATCTGAGCATCACACCTGATCCACACCGCCAAGGGCTCTATAGCCAGTGCAGATAGAAGCGGGAAGAGGTTGCACCCCTTTCTGGTGCCGCTGCTTATGGGGAACTCATGGGACAGCACGCCATTAACTCGTACCTGGGCCAGCATAGAGGACCTTGACCTAGGCTCTGAACTAGGGCCCAAATCCCAACCTACTAAGGGTTTCCTCAATGTAGAACGAGTCAACTGCATTGAATGCTTTCAATTAAAAGAAGAGCTGCCAGACCCCCCAGGGCTTTTATATGGGACATGGCCGCGTGCGCCCTGCAAATACAGTGCCTGGTGCCACTTTGGGGAATGAACCCACATTGATCCTGGTGAATGAGAGATGCGATGACAGTTGGCTAGGAGCATCGCATATAATTTTACTTTGCTGTTGAGAGTTGGGTCGAAAGAAGGCAGACTGCACGGCCAGGTTTGGTCAAGACCATAATTGTAGCCTCATAAATGTCAGTGGGAAAACGGCCTTTGTCAATTTATAATTTGAGCATGGTAGGGAATAATACACGGGTGGAGGCTGCAGTAGAACTTCACTGGGTATCTGCAGGTCCTGGTGTCTTGCCAGTTTAGGTCCACCAGAGTCTCTTCTATCTCATCAACCGTAATGTCCCGATCTAATGTGGTTCTGTCTAGGGTGGAGAGATAGGGCAAAGGAATCTCAACCACTAGAGGGGACGTTGACTCACATTCCAGCCGAATAGATTCTTGCAATACCAGGCAAATACTGCAGTGATCTCTTCGGAATCCTCAATCGCACCCCCTTGGATTTGTCCAGACTGCAGGGTATTAGCCTGGTGTGTAGCAAGCCAGTGCAACAGTTTACTCGATTTGTCTCCGAACTCGTACACCCGACATATGGAGGCCATCCAGCACATACGTCCATTCAAAGTTGGCATAATGATGTTCTGTCAGTTTCTAGTTGGCACTTCTTAAAACCCTGCGTCTCCTGGTCCTTGAGTTCTTTAGTCATTATCAGTGCCTCAAGCTCAGTAATACGGCTGTGCTTAACACGGTCAACCCCCTGAAGGTCGGAACGGGCCACGCCTATCATAAAAGCTTTGCATGCCTCCCATAAGGTCCCGGCCGAATCTCCCAAGCCCTCATTCAGCCTGATGAAGGTTTTGAATTTGTCAAGCAGGTAATCTGCACATTTTTCGTTTTGGAGGAACCAGGCATTGACGTGCCACGTAGAGCGATCTCTCTTGGGCGCCATGTCAAAGTGGATTAGAACTGGCTGTGGTCCAATATCCTGTGGGGCAGACTTTGTGAACCCGTGTTCCGAAGGAGATCAGTGGCACATAAGAACAAATAGTCATCATATATGCTTTATTTCGGTCATTGTGATCATAAAAGTACAAACATCGTCATACCAGACAGCTCATATAGCAGCAGACATATAAAAACGACATTAAGAGCAATTCACATAGTAAAATGCAAAAGTGGTATGTAAAAACACACAAAGACAGATACATAAAAACAAGAAGTTCAAATGTAGCTCCCCAAGCTAAAGTCAACAGTGTAGTGCATTATCCATATCATATGTCACCCGACAACAGTCACCCAAATACTATCAAAACGTCAGGTGAGCCTTTGGACAAACTAGCTCCTGAGAACATTCTTTTATTAAAAAATAAATAATAATCCAGTAGCCTGCGACAGGATCTCTATATGGGGGGACCAGGCGGATTTGAGGTATTTTGTCAGGGCAAACACCATAGATTTAGCTATGTCAGTTCTCAATGTACGTAGGGCTTCCACGCACTGTTTAATCCCCAAATTATGACAGAGGAGGAGAATCCTTCTGTCACTCTGCGCGTTATACTTTTGACAAAACAAAAGGAAATGTGCTTGTGATTCAACAGAACTAGAAGAACAGGGACAACCCACCTGCTCCAAATTATGAGGGCTCCATTCAGCAGTTACAGGTCTCAATGGCAGCGTACCTAATCAAAAACGAATATACAGCGACTTTGCCTCTGATAGAACCACCCTGTCTAAATAAACTTCAAAATGAGTGCAGGGTTTATGGGTCAAAAATTTGGCTTCAAGCCCTTCAGACTTTATTTCACACCATGTTTCTAACATGTGTTGCCAATATAGGCCCTTAATTCTTTTAATAGTTGTCCTGTCCATTATACTGGGATCCTCCCACACTCTCGATAGCTTCAGCTTGCTGCACGAAGAGTTTATAAAACACAACCAGAGGGATATACAATTCCTATCTAAAAACAAATTACCTCCCAAAGTGCTAGTTTATACAGCCTCAGCTCTAAGTTCTCCCTATCCTAGCCCAGTAGGTCAGCACTTTGAGGAAAGCAACTTGGTCAATTCTTTTCATATTTAGATCCCTCCTTAATGGTACTAAAGGAGTACTTGTTGGAACAGTTAATAAAGAACTACTACAACTATCCTCTGTAATAGTAAGCGTTGTTGAATCAGCAAAACCCCATATTTCCGCCCCATACAGGGCACCACCCTTGGCCACTGGCCAATATACCTGAAGTGCAGAGGAAACAGCTCTATTAGTTGACAGTCTGTGTTTTCTGGCAATCCCTGCAGCTCTGTGGGACAAAAGGGCATTACTTTTCTGTATCTGAAGCTCCCAAGTAAGTTTTTCTGTCAGCCTAACTCCCAAATAGTTAAAGCTCTTTCTTTACTCACTCTATGGGGGTCCCATCATCTGTCAGGGTATTTCTAAAAGCGCAATAGGGGTTAAAGGCCATCAGTTTAGACTTCCCCGCATCAATTACGGGACCTCTTCTTTTATTAAAGTCAACAAACTGATCAAGCAGATGTTGGAACCCCATGGGGGTAAACAATATCAGCAGGGTTTCCTCTGCAGAAAGCAGAACCGATGTGCTCTCGCTTGCTATCTTAGGGGCGTCATGCTGGCAGGTAGACAAGTCATCCACCACTTCATTGATATATAACGAAAAGAGGGAGGGCACCAGCACACAACCCTTCTGTACCCCACTCTTGATGGGAATCCGAGGGGTTAAGCCACCTTGATCATTCCACCTCACCTGGGCGTATGTATCTGTATGAAGTCTAATTAACAAGTTCAGTAGGTTAGAGGCATCCCCAGTTTATCCAACACCACGGAGAAGATGTGACGCAGCACTAAATGGAATGCTGCTCTCATGTCCATAAAGGCCACATGCAGATGAATAAGACTTGGCGGCCGAAAATATTCTGGGAGCTGTCAATTCAACTAATTGGTCTGTAATTCGCATGAATATCTCTGGCCCCCTTTTTATAAATAGGAACAGTGATTGCCCCACGCCACATATCTGGAATTTCTTCCTCCTGAGAGAACACATTTGTTAGCATATTCAAATACAGAGCCCAGATGTCAGGCTCTGAATTCAATAAATCTGAAGTTATACAGTCCGCGCTAGGGCCTCTCTTATTTATCCGACGGTTTTCATATGCACTGTACAAAGTGTTAAATTGTTCGACCTAGCATTCAGCAGAGGCAGAAGCGTCAGGGATAGTTACCATACTCATTGCCCACCGAAAATATCATGTTTTCCCAGTGCTTCCAGCATCTGCAACCAATGGGACACCTCCCCTGTTTTTTTTTTTGTTGCCCATAGCAGACAGGCCTTATGCATCGGCCTGGCCCCAGTAATTCTCTCTTTATTGCCAACCTTTACTGTTTTTATCAAATTCCCTTTGGCCAGTCTACATGCATGTGAGTACCAGGAATAGGGACTAGTTGTTATTTGTGATTTCCCTAGTTATTTAGTAAATAAGAGTTTTAAAGTGCCAAACAGTTGTTCATGCTGTGTGATGAATATAGACACATTTCCTACAAATCACATACTTAGCTCAAACGACCCAAACTTCTTCACCAGTTCGCTGTAAATGCTAGCCTTAGTGCAGTCGTTTTCACTAATAATGGCCAATTTCATACTCCTTACAGTTGTTGGTGCTACTTAATGACATGTCAAAAGTCTCTGTTAGAGGCCTTTCAAAAAGCTTCACAAAGCTTTAGAAAAAAGTCGGTAACCAAGGCATTATGATCACTGTCCACCCTTTGGAAAACCACCATATCAACCAGGAATGCCCAAAGCCCTACATCAAGCAAAACATAATCTATGTAATATACATATGTTCCTCTTTTAAATGTTGTTTGAGGGAAATGGTCGGACCTTGCGCAGTAGTTTACAGCTCGTAAGCCATAACTTAGACAAAGATAGAACATCTGAAGTGTTACCTTTGACCACCGCATGGCCGGGTTCAAGGTGAGTTCTGTTATACCCCACTCAGCGTCTTCCTCTGCCATTATGGATGAGAGTTGATCGAGTGCTTCAAATTTGGTATTACAATCACCCCCAGTTAACAGAGGCCATGAATGCCGTGACACATTATCAACTAAGAATCATAAAGTATGTACCATTGGCGACTCTGCAGTATCATACACCGACCGTACATAAATGTTCAACAGCGCCATGTGTTTCACCAGGCAAGGGTCCCTATTAACAATAATGACAACAAGTATATCCCTGCAGCCTGTTTCAATCGCTTGCACTATATAGTCGAGGATATTTTTTATCAAAATAAGTAGCCCCCCCCCCTTCAAATCTCTTCCTGCCCTTGTTGGGCTGCCATTAACATAAAACGTAAGGAACCCTAGTCAATAGGCTGGTTCAGTGGCCCATGTTTCCTGCAAAAGGATAATTCGGTGGACGTCAATAAACACAACCCAATCAGGGTCACATAACTTGGCCTGTAAACGAGCCACATTCCATGACATTACATTTACTGATTTACCTGGATCTTGATTAGCTTCTATGGGGAGTAAGGTATGTACAGTGACAGGGCTTGGGTTGTTACTTAGTGGAAAAGTGCTAACAGTCTCGGCTGTCTGTACCACCACAGGACACATCAGGACAAGGTCAGAAGGTCCATCCTGTACCAAAGAGTTATCGAGAAAATCTACATCTGACACAGCTGACATACCAGCACCAGCAATAGCCCCTCCCCGAACAAGAGTGAGTGGAACCATCCTTCAGATTTACCTGACAGTGCACTACTACAGATGGGCATTCTTGGTACGGATTTTAATTGCATCGTGCACTGGTACTCTATGCTCTAGGGCAAATAGACCCTTGTTTATGTTATTAACAAATATTATGCCAATGTGATCAAAGTTACTGTGGTGATCACTGTAATGCCTTGCTAAGACAATGTCCTCCCTGATTGAGCAACAGTTATGAACTTTCCAGACCCAATGGATGACTTTGTTAATAAGGGATTCATTACTCTCCTTTAGGTCTACAGGCTACTTAGGTACTTTTACCAGGAAGATCTCCTTGCCTTGCTGGATGGTAAACCTGGAGTTTCTCATATTCAGGTTACAATGAACTCCCCTCCTCCACCACGCCTGGGGTCCTCGATGTAATCTATCTATTCTCCAGGGCTCTTTCAGGGGGGAGCTAGAGGACCTATTACGGTTGTTCTGCAAATCTGGCTCTTGATTTTATCCCTCCTCTTACCCCTTCCATCCACCTCCCTTGCCCTTAGATTATAACTCATGCAGGCACTTGTGTGTTACTGTGGGAGCCATGCTTTGTTCCATCTCAGTTGCCAACTAGCTTATCGATTTTCAGTGATTGTTTGCAGTGCTCTCCTTAATTCCTCTATTTCTGCCCTTGCCAAAATTAGCTGCGCAGTAATATCCCTATCTGCGGTGTCACGTTTTTGGGTGAAGTCTCTCCCTTCTAATGTTATACCACTCCAAGGTCTTTCCCCGTCCCTCGGTTGCAGTGCTTCAAACCGATAGAGCATTCAACATTCACCACAAAGGGGGTCGGGAAATTGCTTCTTGTTTATTTCACTCTAAACCTCCCTTAATTAGGTATGACTTAATTCCTTTGCACCTAGGCCTGCCCCCTTTTTGCTCCACCCCTCTTATCTTTAATCAAAATTCCCTCTACCTCTTCAATTAAGCCTTCAATTTCATCTAATGTACAGTTAGACACTGCATGCTTGGCCTGCTTTCTGACCTTAATACTTTCCCTAGTATTATCTGTGGCTTTCTGTTTGCCCATCTTGGGCCCTATTTTCAAAACCTTTCAAATACCAAACAAGAGAAAATTTTGCAGAGGGCACCATGAGACCTATTTAGCCACACTAAGCAATACACATGCCAGGCAAGGACGAGAGAGAAAGCAAGACATTGATGCAGGTGGTGGTAAGGACCGCCTCCTGGGACTCCTGAGCAAGCTGTGACTTGCAGTCCATCGACACACTGCCTCTGTGATGTATCCCGCGCAGGGGGAAATCACAATGCATTATATGGTGTTCAGCTATTTGTGATGTAGGTGGTGGTAAGGGCCACCTCCTGGGACCCCTAATCAAGCTGGGACTTGCAGTCCCTCAACACAATGCCTCTGCAATGTATCCAGGCAGATACTGCAGTGATCTCTTCAGAATCCTTAGTCCACCCCCCGATTCGTCCAGATTGCAGGGTATGAATGGCATGTGGTGAGGCAGTGCAACGGTTTACTTGATATTTCCCCCAGTCATACACTAAACACATGGAGACCATCCAGCACATATGGACGTCATCCATGCAAAGATGGCGTAATGATGTTCTGTCAGTTTCTAGTTGGCACTTCTCCCAATCACCCTGCGTCCCCAGGTCCTTGAGTTCTCACATCACAATGTGCTATATAGCGCTCAGCTGATGGTGATGCAGTTGATGGTAAGGGCCGCTTCCTTAGACCTCTGAGCAAAATGGAACTTACAGTCCCTCGACACAATGCCGCTGCGATGTATCCGGCGCAGCGGGAAGTCTCAATGAGCTATATATTGCTTAGCCGATGGTGATGCAGATGGTGGTAAGAGCTGTCTCCTGGGGCCCCTGAGCAAGATGGGACTTGCAGTTCCTTGACACAGTGGCTCTGCGATGTACAGATAGTCAGTGCGGGACAGTGACCCATGGACAGCTGAGGCATGAGTATATCTTAAATCCTCTGGGTGCCATACATGCCAGGTGTCACTAAGGCCATGCCCCTGCTCCCAGTCCTCTAAACCCCAACTGCATCTTGAATGCCCTCCCTCGATCCATGCTAGCCCGTTCGTCCCCTGATGTTGCTAAAGTCTCCCCTCCACCAGCCTTCCTCCCATCCTCCCCCAACACCTCCCCCAACTACTGTTGTACCCAGAGAGAGCACCACCAACAAATCTCTCAGAATTCTCAACATGGGCTGATGCATTGCTGGTGGGATATAAATACTAAATATTATATGGAGTACCCTCCATTGTGTGCTCCAGTAATATGTAACGTCCTTGGGTGTTGCATGTTAATTATGGCCTTTAGCAGTGTGTACAAGGATGTCAACCCCCCGGGACACCCTGGCATGTCCTGCGAGAATTATCCTATTATATCCCCTGCTGACAAGGAACTGACTGTTCCGACCCTGTTAATGCATTTCTTGTAGCAACAGTACCTCTGGGGCATGTCGCTGTAGAAATAGAAACACTGCCCCCTTCTTAATACGGTCCAGTAGACCATTGACACTCCATGTCATAATTAATAAGGACTGAGGCTTAGCAGAGGTGGTAGTCGACATGTGACAAACATATGTTGTCCTACTGTCACCCTGGGATTGTGGCTGATACAGGTGCAACTAATGGGAACAGATATCTGGGATCCTATTGGAGGGGACAAAGAACAGCATATTCCTCTGTAGTGGATAGAAAGCAAAGTAGAGGATGCAAACTGAAAACAAACGTACAAAATCCCTACCCCCCAATTGCCTCCTCCCTATACTTCCCACCTCAAAGAAACATCTGTCACCCCACCCATCCCCATCTGAAGCAAAGAAATAACTATTCAATTATGAGGTGCAGATGTACCCAGGTAGGCTAGAAGTCTCCCGCCCGCCATCCCATAGAACCACATTCAATAATGCTGTGTCAGGATTCAGTGGTTCTGGTGTACTAAAAGTATCTAAGATGCAGTGTGCGAAGTCATCCT
Source organism: Pleurodeles waltl (assembly GCF_031143425.1). Lineage (NCBI taxonomy): Eukaryota > Metazoa > Chordata > Amphibia > Caudata > Salamandridae > Pleurodeles > Pleurodeles waltl. The sequence goes on from NC_090444.1 coordinate 478,547,713, forward strand.
GAATTCAAGTCTGCAGTTAGGTCGGGATTTAGTTGTGAGTCAGTGTCTTTCTTCTGACATCCCTTTTCTCCCTCGGAATCCATGTGATATCCACCTCCTGATGTCCTGTGTGCTGCCATTGTGACCTCTTCCCCTGTCGCTTGCCTTTTGATTCCTGAGGTCAGTAAGCCACATCCAGGCCTCATTTGGAAAGTCAAAGAAGATTGTTTTGGAATGATAGATCACTCAGTTTAGCGGGGTAGAGGAGTATGGCGGGAACATGCATGGCCCCCAGTTTAACTTTAACCTAATGAAAGGATTTACGTTGTGTCTGTATCATGCAAGTGAAATCTGGTAAAATCAATATGCGACTAATGGGAACAACAAGTCTTTTGTGAGGCGGGTGCCCCTCAGGATTGCATCACGGTCTCTGTAATTTAAAAAGCGAGGACCTATGTGGAGCCCCAGGAGGGGTTTTCTGGGCGAGGGAGCGGTGTGCCCGTTCAGTGACAAAACAGGAGGAAAGGTTTGCTGAGTAAAGCCAGGACTTGATCCAATGTTCAAGGAAATGTTCTGGAGATTGGCCCTCAGACCCCCTGGGGAAGCCAATGAAGCAGAGTTTATTACAGCAAGCCCTATTTTCAGCGTCCTCTGCACAGTGTTGAAGGGTCTCAGGATATTCGAGTTACCTCTGAAGAAAGATGTTGGACAGTTTTTTCCAGTATTGAGATTCTTTCTTCTGCTTCCGAAACCCTTTCAACTGTTTGGCAGAGGTCCTTCAAAGCAGGGTCATGTTTGCTCCCATCTCCCCTATTTTTGTCTCAAGTAGTATTTTGGATTCATGATGGCTTGCTTGGGTGATAGAGGTATTGTATCCTCTTGCCAGTGCTTTGGCCCCAGGAGCACCACCCGGGGTCCCTTTCACTCCTTCCAGTGGTGCCTTGATTTACTCCAACTTGGCCTGGCCTGTTGCTACCTTGTCACGGCCCATGGCACTTCAGAATTACAGGATTACAAGTCTGTCATATACATGAATGCTTAAAGGCAATGCCATTTCCCATGAGGGAGACAGCAAATGTTGAGAGGTACTGCAAGATTCACACCAGGGTAGGAAGGAGCTGACCCACTTGCACCAAAAATATATTTTGGGCAGTACGAGCAGTCGCCTCCATCTCTATATCTCAGGGTCACTGAAAACCAGCTGCCACAATCCCCTTGTGAGCGTTCAGACTGCCATTACCTTAGTCCATGTGGCTGAGGTTCATCCCCACTGTCTACTTGTCCCTTATATAATTGGTAGAGGGTAGGTAGAGGGGTTAATGCTAGAATTATTACCTCTGACCCGGGCTTGTCTTACGTGCATCCTAGTAGGTGTGGGATGATCCCAGTCCCATCACCGAAGTCGCCTGTAGAGCACCCCCAATGCTTAGTTGTAGAATGGGGGCCCCATCAACAGCGACCCAAGCTTCAAGCCCCAGATTCTAGTCTAACCCCCCCCCTCCCCTCCTTCCAGTCTCACCCCCCCCTCCTTCCAGGAATCAGGATCAAGTTTGCAGATGGTTGTTCTTTGGGGTTGAGGGGGGGTGGGGTTGCACTGGGGGTGGAACAGCCTGTTTCGTTTTTGTACCCAACCAGTGCCTCCAAAACCAAAGGTGTGATAAATCAAGCAGAAAGCACAGTTCAGGCGTAGTGGGCTGTATAAAGTCAATGCCACTTAGGGTGCAAAATGAAGAGGAGCGGCTGTTAAACGCTGCACAGTGTACGTGCAGTCTTTGAAGCAGTGCAGTCTGGACGCATGTGAAGAGGCACTGTGGGGCCGGGCATTGACTTCAGCTACGCTCGGTGGGCCAATCACACTTCAGCACACCTTGCGTGCCGTGCAGGCCTCTGGGTAATCCCAGCTGCAGCCCCCGGCATAGTAATGAAGCGTGGCCGTGTTATGCCCCAAAAAGAAAAGAAATCTCTGCTGCAGCCCGTGGCTCAGCACGACCGTGAGAAGGGGTGGTGGTGGAATCACTTTTGCACCCCTGGTGTCTCCAGCAATGTGGGCCGGAGAAGGGAGAGTGATCAACCCAGGTCCACCATTCATGCCATGTTGCGTCCTGGATCCCGTCTGCTGCTCTGTTCCTCCGGGGCACTTCTAAGGCGGGGCCCATTGCCTCTACTGCTAGTTGGGGGATCATAAGGGCCTCCGCTGAACCGCTAGCGCATGCCAGCACGCCTGGAAAGTGATGTAGGTGCAGCAGTTGCGGGAGCTCAGAGTGTTGTGCCCGACATCTTGGCCGTTCAGGCCACGCTCCAAGTAGATAATTTCATGAGTATAACACCAGGCTGTGAGAATACAGAATGTTTTATTTTTTGGGTCATACAAAAGTCTGTGTATGCTTTTGAGCCAAACAATACTTTTGAGAATCGTTTACTTTTTTCTTGCCCTTTAATAGCCAAGGAGATTTTCATATACAGGTTCCCTGAAGGAATTAACGTGTGCATTTATCAGCTTCCAATTATTAGTTTGTGTACCAGCGGTGGTTTCTCTTCAAGGGTGTCTGGGCTCCGCCCCCTTTACATTCACAGTAAAAAATAATGCATTGAAGCAATGCTGAAACTGCTTCCTTAAAAAAAACTTGTAAACACAGTGTACACATGTCGAATTATCTTGCTGGGGCTGCTGTACACTCCGAACTGACCGTACTCGTTGCTGTGATGACAGTGAGGTGATGCTTTCCTTAAACATACTCCCCTGGGCGGGCCTAAAGTCTAGAGTATTTGCCGGGCTGACAGTCTCACAGCCCTGAGGCCTGTGAGGTCATCAACTCGGCAAAGACACTGCATCAAGGTCCAGTCTCCACCTCCTGATGACGTGGAGGTAGAGTTAGCCCTGGGCGTTATAGATTCAAGCCCTGCAACGCTAGGCCTCCACGTCAATAAGGGAGCGGAGACCATTGTCACCACACCGTTTCCAACTTGTCACAAGGTGGGGTGGTACTAGACCCTGTGACAAGTTGGTGACAAGTTTGTAAAGGATGGGGTAGAGACTGCAAGCGGGAAGCCACGAAATTGAGTGTGCGCAGTGTGTCATCTGGACTTTTGAAGACAAACTGCGCAGACTCGAGGTGCTGCTTCCTGCGCTACAATTCATGCTGGATGCCATTTGAGCTCCGGTGTGCCCTTAGATTTACTGCCAGCAAGCAGACTCATGGGGACGGTGGAGCAAAGAGCAAGGTGTTGCGCATCGCATGTGCATGTGTTTATGTGAATTAGTCAGCATCCCCGACTCGCCTGGCTTGAAGCTTCCCTCCATGTCACCAGGTGAGGCAACAAAAATGTCACCTGGGGTTGGCCCATTTGGATAGTTGCATTTATTGAAGGGCCTGTTAAAATGAATGCCCGCTTCGTTGCTTGGAAAATAATTACCTCCTTTGTTCTGTTTCAAGGATTTTGGAAGATAGCGGCTATATTTATTGAACTATTTATGTGGGGTTTTCAGAGACACTCAACGAGTTCCTATGTTAAACTCTAAGGTCACAGAGCCTGTAGGAGGCTGGCCTGGCTTGTAGTGGGTACCAGAGGTACTTACACCTTGTGCCAGGTCCAGTTATCCCTTATTAGTGTAGAAGAGGTGTTTCTAGCAGCTTAGACTGATAGAACGTAGCTATGGCAAAGCAGCTTAGGCTGAACTTGGAGACATGTAAATCTCCTACTATACCACTGGTGTCACATGCACAATATCATAACATAAAAAAACACAATACACAGAGTTACTAAAAATAAAGGTACTTTATTTTTATGGCAATATGCCAAAAGTATCTGAGTGAGTACCCTCAGTATGAGGATAAGTTATATACACAAGATATATGTACACAAACCAAACTTAGGTAAGTAATAGCAAGAAAAGTAATGCAAACAGTGTAGAATTACAATAGATTGCAATAGGAGCACATAGGTATAGGGGCAACACTAACCATATACTCCAAAAGTGGAATGCGAATCACGAATGGACCCCAAACCTATGTGAGCTTGTAGAGGGTTGCTGGGACTGTAAGAAAACAGTGAGGGTTAGAAAAATAGCCCACTCCAAGACCCTGAAAGGTAGGTGTAAAGTGCACCTACTACACCCAGAGAGCACAGAAGTCGTGATAGGGGGATTCTGCAGGAAAAACAAACACCAGCAGTGCAACAACAGTGGATTTCCGGACCTGAGTACCTGTAAGACAAGGGGACCAAGTCCAGTAGTCGCAACAGTGTCGAGAGTGGGCAGGAGCCCAGGAAATGCCAGCTGAGGGTGCAAGGAAGCTGCTATCGGTTGGAAGAAGCTTGGAGTTATGCAAGAACGAAGAGAGCTAGGGACTTCTCCTTTGGAAGACTGATGTCCCATGTCGCGATGAAGCTTGCAGAGGTGTTCCCACGCGGAAAGACCACAAACAAGCCTTGCTAGCTGCAAGGGCAGCGGTAGAGGTTTTTGGGTGCTGCTGTGGCACAGGAGGGACCAGGATGTCGCCACTTGGAGGAGGAGACAGAGGGGGCGCCCAGCAACTCAGGGAGCCCTCACAGAAGCAGGCAGCACCCGCAGAAGTACCAGAACAGGCACTTGGAAGAGGAGTGAACCGGAGTCCACGCGAAGTCTCAAAAGGGAGTCCCATGACACCGGAGGACAACTCAGAAGGTTGTGCACTGCAGGTTAGGGTGTTGGGGACCCAGGCTTGGATGTGCACGAAGGAAATCCTGGAAGAGTGCACAGGAGCCGGAGCAGCTGCAAATCACGCGGTACCCAGCAATGCAGTCTAGCGTGGGAAGGCAAGGACTTACCTTTACCAAACTTGGACTGAAGAGTCATTGGACTGTGGGAGTCACTTGGACAGAGTTGCTGAGTTCCAGGGACCACGCTCGTGCTGAGAGGGGACCCAGAGGACCAGTGATGCAGTCTTTTGGTGCCTGCGGTGGCAGGGGGAAGATTCCGTCGACCCACGGGAGATTTCTTCAGAGCTCTTGGTGCAGGGAGGAGGCAGGCTACCCCCAGAGCATGCACCACCTGGAAACAGTCGAGAAAGCCGGCAGGATGAGGCGATACAAGGTTGCTAGTAGTCGTCGTGCTACTTTGGTGCGGTTTTGCAGGTGTCCTGAGCAGTCACCGGTCGATCCTTTGGTAGAAGGTGAAGAGGGAGATGCAGAGGAACTCTGGTGAGCTCTTGCATTCGTTATCTAAAGAATTCCCCAAAGCAGAGCCAGAAAAGGAGGTTTGGCTACCAAGGAAGGAGGATTGGCTACCAAGAGAGGTAAGAGCCTATCAGAAGGAGCCTCTGACATCACCTGCTGGCACTGGCCACTCAGAGCAGTCCAGTGTGCCACAAACACTTCTGTTTCCAAGATAGCAGAGGTCTGGGACACACTGGAGGAGCTCTGGGCACCTCCCCTGGGAGGTGCAGGTCAGGGGAGTCGTCACTCCCCTTTCCTTTGTCCAGTTTCGCGCCAGAGCAGGGCTGGGGGATCCCTAAACCGGTGTAGACTGGCTTATGCAGAGATGGGCACCATCTGTGCCCATCAAAGCATTTCCAGAGGCTGGGGGAGGTTACTCCTCCCCAACCCTGACACCTATTTCCAAAGGGAGAGGGTGTTACACCCTCTCTCAGAGGAAATCTTTTGTTCGTCCTGGACCCCAGGAGGGCAGAAACCAGTCTGAGGGGTTGGCAGCAGCTGCAGTGGAGACCCCGGAAAGGCAGTTTGGCAGTACCCAGGTACTATGCTAGAGACCCGGGGATCATGGAATTGTCCCCCCAATGCCAGAATGGCATTGGGGTGGGACAAATCCATGATCTTAGACATGTTACATGGCCATGTTCGGAGTTACCATTGTGACGCTATACATAGGTAGTGACCCATGTATAGTGCACGCGTGTAATGGTGTCCCCGCACTCACAAAGTCTGGGGAATTTGCCCTGAACAATGTGGGGGCACCTTGGCTAGTGCCAGGGTGCCCACACACTAAGTAACTTTGCACCCAACCTTCACCAGGTGAAGGTTAGACATATTAAGTGCAGTTGTAAATGGCTGTGAAATAACGTGGACGTTATTTCACTCAGGCTGCAGTGGCAGTCCTGTGTAAGAATTGTCAGAGCTCCCTATGGGTGGCAAAAGAAATGCTGCAGCCCATAGGGATCTCCTGGAACCCCAATACCCTGGGTACCTAGGTACCATATACTAGGGAATTATAAGGGTGTTCCAGTGTGCCAATCAGAATTGGTAAAATTAGTGACTAGCCTGCAGTGACAGTTTTAAAAGCAGAGAGAGCATAAACACTGAGGTTCTGGTTAGCAGAGCCTCAGTGATAGTTAGGCACCACACAGGGAACACATACAGGCCACAAACCTATGAGCACTGGCTCCTGGCTAGCAGGATCCCAGTGACACATATCAAACATACTGACAACATAGGGTTTCCACTATGAGCACTGGGCCTTGGCTAGCAGGATCCCACCCTGACATATACTCACAAACAGGCCAAAAGTGGGGGTAACCAAGCTAGAAAGAGGCTACCTTCCTACACATGCATATTTGAAACATTTTCCACAAAGAGTTGTTATATCACTGTGAATATATGCGCACCACAGTCTCTGTTGGCTTTATAGTCTAGCTGAAAAATGTGGAAGTAAGAGCCTTAGGGCAGCGGTGTCCTGAAGTTCTTAATATACGTATGAGTTCCTTATAATAGCTGCCAGTTTCCGCTTTTTTCTGCCTACCTGTGCCAGCTGCTAACCACTGACTCCATCTTTTCACATACTCCCCACCAGAATGTTGTGGTCAACACTCCATGCCCCTTCAATACAGGGCCTCTCTGCTGGAATTAAGGCCCCACCACTCTCAAACTTCACCAACCGCCACTGTTGTGTACTTTGCAATTTCCATGGTGCAAATTTAAGAATCTAAGGAAATCCTATCAAGTAAACTATTTAGAACTTTATTTGTCTTCTGGTTGTTACATGGAAATCAGGAGTAACTTGGTTCATATATCATTTTTCCACTATATCTCTGTTTAGGTACAGGCTGCTGTTTTTAACAATGTGTGTTGTAATTGTGTGGTTTCATTTGTTAATTTAACATTTAAAGTTTTTGTTTTGTTCCTGTAGTACTTGAAACATGATCAATATTTGTTTTTCTTGCTCTAACAGGCTGCACAGGATCTTGCTCTCGCTATCAGTTTACCTGTGATGATGGTTGCTGCATTGACATCACATTGGCTTGTGATAGACTGGTCCAATGTCCTGATGGTTCTGACGAAGCGTTTTGCCAGAACTGTGAGTAATGCAATGTGATTCAATAGTGAGTGCAAAGCCTTTTCTTGAACTAGAGAAACAAAAAGTGGAGAAGATCATTATTTTAAGCCTTGGTTCTCCATAAGAGAGATGACACCTTACAGAAAATAAACAGTTCAGTTTTGAAGAAACTCCTTTCTGTCTAAAAACAGCACCCTCTGTAGTACGTATCCCAGTTTGTAACAGCAGCTGTGAACACAGATCACCGTACTTAGTTCTGGTGCTCCAAGACAAACCTAACAGAGGTGCTTGTAGGCTTCTCCAACCAGTAGCTCATGAGCTACTGGTTGCGCTCTAGCTACCTAAGTATCTCTACTCCGTGCGGCCCTGCCTAATAAATTAGAAGCTTTTGCTTGGTTGAATTAACATGTATTTTACAGAACTGGAAAGTGTGCTATGGAGATGAAAATGTGTCCTAAGCTGATGTTTGAAGGAAAATGGTTGGATTTCTACAATATATTTAAAGGTAATATGTGAGTGCTAAATCATGAGGAGCTGGGGAAACTTATTACTAATGTTATTACCTTTGTGCTCGAGGCATTGTACCTATGACTGTCATGTAATTACCATGTAGAGGTGGAATTCCAAATGGACAAAGCCTTCTTCCCATTACTGGTGGCAACCCTGCCTGATGCACTGAGGTTTTTACTTATGGTTATTTCGCATGGGGTGGCAACTAATGAAATTTGCCCCACTTGGTCATTATTATCACACTAATGATATGAGTAGCTTGGTATGATTTTCATTAAACAAAAGTAGTCCTTATTAAAGAAAACGTTGGAGACCACTACTTCACTGGGTACACAGCTGGTTTTGAATGAGAACCACTCTCTGCAGGACCACAGCCAGATGTCAGTCATAAATGTAGCTGCTAGCATTCTTCAGTGGAGCACAACACATTCTATTACTTCAACAATTTTTTTCCTTCACAGCCTAAAGCACAAGATGGTATAGAAGTGGCTCTATCTTATGTACCTCTTTTCCTTGAGCGGCCAATAAAGGACTAGCTTCCCTTACCCTGAACATGGTTTTTGGTTCTGGGGAAAACAATGGAAGCAGGTTTCTATCATTCCTTGCTTAGGTCATAGTTTACTACATTCTCCTCAGTATCTTCTTGTCCTCCCAGGTTGAGGTAGCATTTTGATTCTGAGGCGGTGGAGGCCTTGATTTAGAGGGGTTACTCAGTAGCGATTTATGTAGAGCCTGTCAAGTGTTATTGTGAAATTCTTAGTCTTCCCCATCTACATTTTGCAGCACTTTGCACATTTCCTGGCAGACTCCATCCTAGAAAGCACCATTCCTTTGTTTTTCCACGTGGTGGAAAGGAGATTGCCATGCTTGAACTTGCTCTGCCTACATGTGCACCTGCCTGTTCTGATCAGGTACGGTCTTCTCCTCATCAAAGATAAACACCCTCATACTGGCCACCTATAATTTGTGGCACACCACCTAGGAGTTAGTTACCAGTGTGTCTCTGGAAAGACCTTTTGTGATATAGATGTCAAATCTCCCTTCTTCTCACAACATGCCAAGTTCTTGGTAGGGTTGTTCTTGTCTGTCAGTTGTGCAAATATATCATTCCTACTCCCAGTGATATTGGTTCAAAGAAAACCTAACCAAAATACAATAAAACACAACACATCAAACTACACCTTTAGATTTTCATTAATCAGTACAAAAGACAAATATTTACTTTTAAACACAGAACAGGCTCTATTCATGTACAGATACCACATGCCCATGCAGTCCCAAGCTGATGTCCATATTAGTGCTGAAAAACGCAAGTTAGCAAAAGTTTAATGTTCTATTTTTACGATTAGGCAACTGGTCCTTGTGGATTTTATAGCATACTTTAATCTGACACGTTCAATGTCAGATTGTGGCATAAACAAGTGAAACTGGTCTTGCTTGACTTACCACTGCACGCTTTGTCTGCAGTGTCACAGGTCTGCTTGTCTAACATTTTGCCATGTTTTCAATCCTGCAAGTGAATTACTTTTCTGCAACTTGCACAGTTTGGTAAATTTTTACACGGAACTTGCCTAGATGCCAAATATGCCATGTGGTGCTTTAGAGTAAGTCTCCATGTGTTAGTGGTAGTGCACATGTGATGAGGGGCTAGACATCCAAAACGCAGCTACCGAAAGCTGTGAAAAGTATTAAAAAAAATTTTTTTTTTTAAAAAGCAGATTTTCATTCAACTCTGCATTGTTATTTATCTTATCCTTGGATACTACACTGCTCTAGCACATTAACAGATTTGGATCGTACTCCATTCTATAACACATCAGTTTTATTTTCATTCTTTATATCCTGTTGAGCCTATGGTCCTGCAGCTCCACACCAAACATTTTTGCAAAAGCAAGGCTTTATTAAGGTTTCTTGATTCCTTTTTAATCCTCTATTGCAATCTGTTATTTTACAACGGTTTTCAAAAGCTACTAATACATTGTTCTGTGATCATCGTTTGAATTGAAGTATAAAGTTGGTAGTATGTAAAAGAATAAGAGTAAGTTGTAGTGTCTTGTGAGTTAGCAATGATGGGACTCTTTTGGTTTCTGATGGACTCCTCAGAACTGTGACTTAAGTTTTAGGGTGTGGTGAATAGATTTCATGTTTAGACTGTTGAGTTTGCGCTTGCACTTAGAGGATTAGAGACACATAAGACCAAGCTGTGTGTGTGGTGTATTCATTTAAGAGTACCCAGGCTTTGGTGGGGGATTCTGCAGCTGGCAACAAGCTAGAGGATAAGTAACCTTAGGAACCAACCGTGCTCTCCCAGAGAGTTTGCTGTAGTCCATCAAACTGCTTGTTTGTGCCTCGCGTGCCTAGGTCAAAGTGAAGATTGACGTTTGGCGCATGTGGAGCCTAAATCTTCTCTCCAGCCAGTGGCAAGCATTCGAAGAAGACGGAAGTCTTACAGAGAAGTTTGTGTATCATTGACCAGGAACCTGGTGGTGAGACCATCAAAGAGGTACCGTGCCACAACGGAAGACAGAGCTATAAGATATATGGAACAATAACGCTAAAGGCAGCGATCACCAGGTACAGAGAAGTGCTAGAGACAGTGATAGTTGAGTGTGAAGAAATGCTAAAGGCAGTTGTTAGAAATGGGGTCTTTGGTTGACAGTCAGGTTACCCCCTGTTCAAGCAAGGACCCTCACTCTAGTTAGGATAAAAGAGAATCACCCTCAGCTAACCCCTGCTTACCCCCTTGGTAGCTTGGCAGAGCAGTAGGCTTAACCTCAGAGTGCTGGGCGTAAAGTATTTGTACCAACACACACAGTAACTTAATGAAAACACTACAAAATGACACAACACCAGTTTAGAAAAATAGGAAATATTTATCTAGACAAAACAAGACCAAAACGACAAAAATCCAACATACACAAGTCAAGTTATGATTTTTAAAAGGTTTAAAATAAAAAGAGTCTTTAGGTAGTTGTAACAACACACTAGCGCTGCTAGCGTGTAAATGTACCTGGTTTGCGGCAAAAATAACCCCGCACGGGCGGTGTGCGTCGAAAATAACCCTGCACGGGTATATGCGTCGAAAACAGCTCGGCACGGCGAGGCGCGTCGAAAAAGCCAGCCACGCGACGGTCCGAAAGTCCCGCGGCGCTGGTTGCGATCTCTCAGCCTTCGTCAGCGATGCTGCGCGTCGTTTCTCCTGCTCCGGGCGTCGATTCTCCGGTCGCGTTTCCTGCGGCGTCGTTTCTCAGCTGCGGAGCCGGCGTCGCGTCGTTTTCTCAGCCGCGATCGGATTCGCGTCGATCTTTTCTCCGCACGGTGCTCGGTGCGTGTATTTTTGTCCTTAGGCTGCCAGCCTCTCCTTTCAGGGTCCCAGGAACTGGAAGGGCACCACAGAGCAGAGTAGGGGTCTCTCCAGAGACTCCAGGTGCTGGCAGGAAGAAGTCTTTGCTATCCCTGAGACTTCAATAACAGGAGGCAAGCTCTACATCAAGCCCTTGGAGATTTCTTCTTCAAGATGGAAGGCACACAAAGTCCAGTCTTTGCCCTCTTACTCTGGCAGAAGCAGCACTGCAGGAAAGCTCCACAAAGCACAGTCACAGGCAGGGCAGCACTTGTTCCTCAGCGATCAGCTCTTCTCCAGGCAGAGGTTCCCCTTGATTCCAGAAGTGTTTCTAAAGTTTGTAAGTTTGGATGCCCTTCTTATACCCATTTTAGTCTTTGAAGTCACCTTCCTTCAAAGGGGACTCACACCTTCTTGTGAAATCCTGCCTTGCCCAGGCAAGGCCTCAGACACACACCAGGGGGCTGGAGACAGCATTGTCAGAGGCAGGCACAGTCCTTTCAGATGAGAGTGACCACTCCACCCCTCCCTCCTAGCAGAGATGGCTAATCAGGAAATGCAGATCACACCCCAGCTCCCTTTGTGTCACTGTCTGGTGTGAGGTGAAAAACAACCCAACTGTCAACTGACCCAGACAGGGAATCCACAAACAAGGCAGAGTCACAGAATGGTTTAAGCAAGAAAATGCTCACTTTCTAAAAGTGGCATTTCCAAACTCACAATCTCAAAATCAACTTTACTAAAAGATGCATTTTTAAATTGTGAGTTCAGGGATCCCAAACTCCACCTGTCCATCTCTTCTCTAGGGGAATCTACACTTTAATCATATTTAAAGGTAGCCCCCATATTATCCTATGAGAGAGACAGACCTTGCAACAGTGAAAACGAAATTGGCAGTATTTCACTGTCAGGACATATAAACCACATTACTATATGTCCTACCTTATCCATACACTGCACCCTGCCCTTGGGGCTACCTAGGGCATATCTTAGGGGTGCCTTACATGTAAGGAAAGGGAAGGTTTAGGCCTGGCAAGTGGGTACACTTGCCAAGTCGAATTTACAGTGTAAGAATACACATGCAGACACTGCAGTGGCAGGTCTGAGACAGGATTACAGAGCTACTTATGTGGGTGGCACAACCAGTGCTGCAGGCCCACTAGTAGCATTTGATTTACAGGCCCTGGCACCTCTAGTGCACCTTACTAGGGACTTACTAGTAAATCAAATATGCCAATCATGGATAAACCACTTACATACAATTTAAACAGGAGAGCATATGCACTTTAGCACTGGTTAGCAGTGGTAAAGTGCTCAGAGTTGAAAAGCCAACAGCAACATGTCAGAAAAATATAGGAGGCAGGAGGCAAAAAAGTCTGGGGATGACCCTGCAAAAGCAAAAGTCCAACACGACCCCCTACCAGCCTAAAGCCAGGGGAGAACAATCAATACCTTGATGTACTTCCCTGATTGGGGCGATAGAACAGGGACCCAGGCCCACAACAGCAGGGGCATGTTCCAGTTCTACGCCTTCCTGACTCCAGTTGGATCCCTCTGTCCATACTCTCAGGGCCCACTAAGCTAACCCATGGGGAACCCTTCTCCACTTCTACAGACACCATCTGTGCAACACCTAACTTTACTTTGCTCACAGATGTATTGCAATGGGCAGATAGTACCACCAGGGCCAACACAGTGGTGTTGCCCACTCCACCCCCGGGGTGTGACTCTCGTCCTCCCCCCCCCAGGGGCAACTCTGTCCACCAGGACAGCAAGCCACAGTGGCCCCAGACAACTGTCAGGGATGAGAGCCCGACCTCAGGCCTCTCTAACCACTGTGACTGTGGAGAGTGGGGGGTGGTAGCCCCAGGTGCCTGGCACCCTTTGACCACTCTCTCTTCCACCAGGTCAGGGATGACAACCTGACCCTGGTCCTCCCCTCTGGGGCTCTGTAACCTCCCGGCAGACGCGGCACCCCCAGAGTCAAAAACTGTCAGGGTGCTTGTAGAAGCAGTCCTGCACAATTCTTCCACCAGTGCAGGGATGTTAACCTGCAACTGATCCTCCAACCTGGGGTCTGTACCTTCAGGTTGGACCAGGGCCAGGGGTGAGGCTTCCCTCCCCCTGCCCTCTCCTCTGGGGTCCTGGACCACCCAACTAGGAGTGGCCCCCCCAGAAGACAACATGGTAGGGGTACTGTTAGCAGTAGCCCCTTCCTCCAGGTCAGGGGGGACACCCTTAACCTGGCCTCCCAATCCAGGGCCTGTACCCCCAGACTGGATCACCGCCTGGCAAACCAGGACTTCTTGGGGGGCATACCTACCCCCTACCAGGTCAGAGTTTACCCTCTGAACCTGGTCATCCAACCTAGGGTCACCACCCTGCGGTTGAACCACTGCCTGGCACACCAGGACTTCCTTGGGAGCACACTTACCCCCCATCAGGTCAGAGTTTACCCCCTGAACCTGATCATTCAACCCAGAGTCACCACCCTGCGGTTGAACCATTGCCTGGCACACCAGGACTTCCAGGGGGGCACACTTACCCCCCTCAAGGGACACACTGTCCCGAAGGGCCACACAAGAGTCTGGCTGGCGCAGGTCTCCTGACCTCTGCCCATCTGACAGAGTCTGGATTCCCCCCAGCCCAGAAATGGTCTCACCAAGGTCATTCATGGGGGGCTCTGCTCTCAGAGCTGACCCCTGACCCTCCAGGTTCTCCACTGGGGTCCGCAACCCCCTCTCAACCCTCTGTCTGGACTTCTGCACCCCCTCACTAGGAGTGGTACTGCCAGACACCAGAACTGGTGGGACGCTGGCTACAGCCGCCCCCCCAAGTTCTCCTGACACTGTGGGGTCTCCCTCAACAGATGGCCCTATGGTACAGGCTAGGCTCCCCTCCTGGTGTTCCCGCAGGGAACCCTCCAGGACCTGGGACCGGATCTCGGGCACCTTGGGCCTCAACCCATCCCCATTCCCTCTCCTCTGAGACTGGACATGGGGTCCCTCACCCATCCCACTACACTGGGACCTACCTGGGACACTACAATCCTTCCCTACCTCACCTGGTTGGGAACTACCTAGACCACTCCTCTCAGGAGCACCCCCAAATGCCTCTTCAGACTCTCTGGTACTCACCCAGAAGTCTGCCTCCATTGTAAGCTCCCTGGGGTCAGAGAACTCACACTCCACCTGGTGTTGGCATAGCTCTGGAAAATAAGGACTAGACATATGCTCTCCAGCAATTACATCACTCAGCCCCTCACATGAATTAACCAAAGTACCCTTCACCCAACCATCCAGTGACTCTGCCTTGAAAAAGCACCCCACATCACCCTCCTGAGACTGGTGAGACAGTACCTGACTGTCCCTGACACTCAACCCACACTCTTCTGGGATGTCTTCACACTCCATAACCAGGACTTCTACCTGGGGGGAACCCCTCTCCCTGTCACTCTCACCTAGAGTCAGTAGAGTGTCCCTCCCACCAGTAGGAATATGACTCCCCATGCCAGTTCCCCAATCCACCTCAGAGACCCTGTGCATCACTGGAGCTACCTCATACCCCTGAACCTCCTGGCGTGTGTTAACTCCCTCCTTCAAGTAGGGCACCACCTCTCTGGGCATGTGCACTTCTGCAGCATCACTGGATATACAATTGTTGCTGCCACCATTCCAGCTGGACTCAGCCCTCATGACTTCCAGCTCTTTCAATTTAAGCTCGTAAGCATAAATCATTTTTTTAATCTCTAAGTCCCTCCTCCTTTCTGCCAGGACTAAGGCTCTCTTCTCCTCGGCCCTCTTAAGCTCTTCCAGACTCCGGATTCGAGCTAGGAGCCTATCATCTCTTTCTGTTCCCTCCTCAGGGCCACTGCCCTCCTCTTTGGAGTAGTCCTCCTCCTCAGAGTAGTTATCCTCCTCAGACTCATTTGGTGGTGTTGCCTGACAACGTTTCAATTCATCCTGAAACAGGGCTGACTCAAGATCCTCCCTTCTGGATTCCTTGTTCACAGCCAGTCCCCTTTCCATGCAGAATGCTTTAAGCTGCCACTTTTTATACATAGATAGGTGCCAGAAATTGACTTCCATTTCTGCAAAGGCTTCACAACCAAAAAACAAAGTCCAAAAATATCATCAATACTTCCAGGAGGACATCAGAGAACAAAAAGCAGAATCACAAGACAAGTAGTATGTGGTCACGTAGTGGTCTGAGATCAAAACAGTAGTGTACACTTAATTACTGTATGTCAAGTACAAATACAAGTCCAAATCCCGACCGCTGGTCACCAATGTTAGAAATGGGGTCTTTGGTTGACAGTCAGGTTACCCCCTGTTCAAGCAAGGACCCTCACTCTAGTTAGGATAAAAGAGAATCACCCTCAGCTAACCCCTGCTTACCCCCTTGGTAGCTTGGCAGAGCAGTAGGCTTAACCTCAGAGTGCTGGGCGTAAAGTATTTGTACCAACACACACAGTAACTTAATGAAAACACTACAAAATGACACAACACCAGTTTAGAAAAATAGGAAATATTTATCTAGACAAAACAAGACCAAAACGACAAAAATCCAACATACACAAGTCAAGTTATGATTTTTAAAAGGTTTAAAATAAAAAGAGTCTTTAGGTAGTTGTAACAACACACTAGCGCTGCTAGCGTGTAAATGTACCTGGTTTGCGGCAAAAATAACCCCGCACGGGCGGTGTGCGTCGAAAATAACCCTGCACGGGTATATGCGTCGAAAACAGCTCGGCACGGCGAGGCGCGTCGAAAAAGCCAGCCACGCGACGGTCCGAAAGTCCCGCGGCGCTGGTTGCGATCTCTCAGCCTTCGTCAGCGATGCTGCGCGTCGTTTCTCCTGCTCCGGGCGTCGATTCTCCGGTCGCGTTTCCTGCGGCGTCGTTTCTCAGCTGCGGAGCCGGCGTCGCGTCGTTTTCTCAGCCGCGATCGGATTCGCGTCGATCTTTTCTCCGCACGGTGCTCGGTGCGTGTATTTTTGTCCTTAGGCTGCCAGCCTCTCCTTTCAGGGTCCCAGGAACTGGAAGGGCACCACAGAGCAGAGTAGGGGTCTCTCCAGAGACTCCAGGTGCTGGCAGGAAGAAGTCTTTGCTATCCCTGAGACTTCAATAACAGGAGGCAAGCTCTACATCAAGCCCTTGGAGATTTCTTCTTCAAGATGGAAGGCACACAAAGTCCAGTCTTTGCCCTCTTACTCTGGCAGAAGCAGCACTGCAGGAAAGCTCCACAAAGCACAGTCACAGGCAGGGCAGCACTTGTTCCTCAGCGATCAGCTCTTCTCCAGGCAGAGGTTCCCCTTGATTCCAGAAGTGTTTCTAAAGTTTGTAAGTTTGGATGCCCTTCTTATACCCATTTTAGTCTTTGAAGTCACCTTCCTTCAAAGGGGACTCACACCTTCTTGTGAAATCCTGCCTTGCCCAGGCAAGGCCTCAGACACACACCAGGGGGCTGGAGACAGCATTGTCAGAGGCAGGCACAGTCCTTTCAGATGAGAGTGACCACTCCACCCCTCCCTCCTAGCAGAGATGGCTAATCAGGAAATGCAGATCACACCCCAGCTCCCTTTGTGTCACTGTCTGGTGTGAGGTGAAAAACAACCCAACTGTCAACTGACCCAGACAGGGAATCCACAAACAAGGCAGAGTCACAGAATGGTTTAAGCAAGAAAATGCTCACTTTCTAAAAGTGGCATTTCCAAACTCACAATCTCAAAATCAACTTTACTAAAAGATGCATTTTTAAATTGTGAGTTCAGGGATCCCAAACTCCACCTGTCCATCTCTTCTCTAGGGGAATCTACACTTTAATCATATTTAAAGGTAGCCCCCATATTATCCTATGAGAGAGACAGACCTTGCAACAGTGAAAACGAAATTGGCAGTATTTCACTGTCAGGACATATAAACCACATTACTATATGTCCTACCTTATCCATACACTGCACCCTGCCCTTGGGGCTACCTAGGGCATATCTTAGGGGTGCCTTACATGTAAGGAAAGGGAAGGTTTAGGCCTGGCAAGTGGGTACACTTGCCAAGTCGAATTTACAGTGTAAGAATACACATGCAGACACTGCAGTGGCAGGTCTGAGACAGGATTACAGAGCTACTTATGTGGGTGGCACAACCAGTGCTGCAGGCCCACTAGTAGCATTTGATTTACAGGCCCTGGCACCTCTAGTGCACCTTACTAGGGACTTACTAGTAAATCAAATATGCCAATCATGGATAAACCACTTACATACAATTTAAACAGGAGAGCATATGCACTTTAGCACTGGTTAGCAGTGGTAAAGTGCTCAGAGTTGAAAAGCCAACAGCAACATGTCAGAAAAATATAGGAGGCAGGAGGCAAAAAAGTCTGGGGATGACCCTGCAAAAGCAAAAGTCCAACAGCAGTAATAACCAGATACAGAAAACACAATGAGCAGTGACAGGTGCAAGAGAAAACTGTGAGCGGAAGCAGAGAAATGCATAGAAACATTAGAGGTGTTGATAATCAGATACATAGAGAATTTGATTGTGCTTACCAGAACCTGAGTAAAGAGACCCATCCAACCTCAGCACCAGGCACTGCAACCCAAGTGAAAGCATGGGGGTTGTGCTTACAGAGCAGTCAATCTTTCAAGAGGCATACCACTGAGTTGCCAGGTGAGGCTCAGAACAATTCAAAACGTATTTGAGAAATGGAATGGTTCCAATAGCTGCAAAGAAAGAAGCCACAAAACTCAAAATTGTCTGTGACTAACCTGATAACAGCACGTTGCAGGGCCTTAGAGATGGTGTGAATAAAGCAGGTCCTAGTGGACAGCAGATTGTGCTGGAAAGAACCCTGCTTTCAACGTCATTACGTTCCACACATGGTAATAATGCTGCTTCCTTCCCAAAACTACAACTTCCATTGGATACCTCCAAAAAGCAAAATATTGTGACAGATGGACTGCCTGGATACAAACTTTTGATGATTTCATCAGTGCGCTGGAAGAGACAGATAACAAAAAGATCGTCAAATACCTGACGAAGCTTGCTGGTGCAGGAGTAAAAGAAGTGATGAAGAAAATACACATGCTGATGAAGTATTATACTGTAAAATCAAATGCCGAATGTTGATTACCAAAGATATATTTTCAGTCAGGAAAGTCAGAGATCTGGTGAAACAATCGACAGATTTCTAGAAAGACTTCACACGCTCATCAAACATTATAAGTTCAATCAATTCAATGATGAAGGAGCCATACACCTAGGAGTTACATATGGTGGTTTGTCAGATTCATTCAGACGATGAATGCTGGGAAAAATACTTGGGGTCAGATTTAATACTTGGTGGACGGATTACTCCGTCACAACAGTGACAGATATCCCATCGGCCAAAATATAAACCCAATAAGATATAATTGGACTTATATTTCGGCGCACAGAAAATCTGTCACCGTTGTGCTTTAATAACCCATATGCCGAGAACTAAATCAGGCCCCTAGCCTGGAGCGAGTAATCATGGCTGCCAGAGCTAGGGAACATGCATATCAACAAGCTGTTGACATGCTGGCCGGAAGTGCCCACAGTGAGTCAGTCATGAACATGAAAAGTAAGCAGAAATTCAAGGCTGAAAGACACATAGTGATGTCTAAAAAGAAACTGCTTCAGGTGCAGATTTTCTTTCCACATGAAGTTAAATGTCCAGCAATTAGGACAAGTATGCAAGGGCTGCGGGAATGAGAGCCATCTTGTAACCGTTTACGAGGAAAAGGATAAACTAAGTGCGTCATGCCGAGAAAACAAAATGGATGCCCAAATGTTCCTGAGGTGAAATTCTAGGTGCGCCCACAAGGCCACGCAGCAATATTAGCTGAGGCAAAGCAACACTAAACTAAGTCAATTGTCATCTAAATATTCATCCAAAGACGTGCACAGACTGGCCGCTTGCAAAGAAAAATATGAGTTGAAGAAAAATCACAAAAGTAATTTAAACCCTGTCCAAAAATTACACTAAAGATAAATGGCTGCACCATACCTTTCAGTATTGACATTGGTGCATTGATAAACATTATGCCTGAGGAGAAATGCAATGAGCTATCTCCATTGCCCGGTCTCACACCGTCGAAGACTCAAGTATGTACATGGGCTGCATCAACACCATTCAAGTCCAGGTTCATTTGTTGCAACCCTGAAAGACAAAGACAAATCTACAAGCATCCTTTCAGGTAGTTCAATGTACTGTGTCAAGTGCCTGTTTGCTCAGTTTTAATACTGCTGCTGAAATGGGGCTAATATCTATGAACTACAACATGAATGCTCATCACCAAATAGTAAGTCACTTCCCTTTATTGCTTCGTGGATTAGGAAAACTTAAGACCATGAAATGAAACTGAATATCAACGAGTATGTTCGTCCTGTTGCGCAAAGACATAGACGAATTGCATTTTATTGACAAGAAGCAGTTGAGAAAGAGCATGAGACATTACTAAAGCATGATATAATTGAGCAATCTATTGGTCCAACTTCTTGGGTTTCGTCCATAGTTGTAGTACCAAAAAAGGACAGTGAAGGAGCTGTACTCATCTGTGTTGATATGCATCAAGCTAACAAGGTGATTGAAAGAGAACAACATCCCAGTCTGCACATTGCCGACATGATCACACAGTTAAATGTTGCCAAAGCTTAAAAGGGAATCATCAATTGGAACGTGAAGAAATTTGCAGTTACATTACTACCTTTGTTCAGATGTAAAAGATTGAGTGTCGGTGTGTCCTCGGCTGCAGATCTCTTTTAAGATGTCAATTGACATATAATACAGCCTGTCCCAAATGCTTTCAATTACAGTGATGACTTATTAGTCATTGTGGCCACACAAAAATAACTTGATAAAGTTATTTTACACGTTTTTCTACTACGTGCTAATGCTGGTCTAACATTCAATGCAGAGAAGTGTGAGTTCCACAAAGCAAAATTCAGTTATTTTGCCATATCTTTTCTGATGGGGGTATGACACCAGATCCAGCTTAAGTACAAGCCTTGTCAACCACCAATCCCCTTCAAGATGTTACCATGTTACGTTCATTCCTTGGCATGGCCAGTTACTGTTGTAGATATATACATGACTTTGCCACAGTAAGTGCTGGCTTAATTTTTTTTTTTCCATTTTACTGGTCACATGAATGTGAACAAAGTTTTAAGAAAATCAAGCATGCAATTGAGAACACCACTAAAATGGCCTACTTTGATCCGAAGCTGCATACAGAGGTTGTTGTTGACGCAAGCCCCGTTGGGATGGGTGCGATCCTTGCCCAACACAATGGACACCCAAATGCTTGAATGCATTTTGTGACACATGCAAGAAGAATGTAGTCACAAACTGAATGTGCCTGTTCACAAAATGAGAAAGAATGTTTAGCAGCGGTGTGTGCTTGTGAACATTTCTACTCTTGTAACCGATCATCAAGCATTGCTTACCATCTTTAGCAATCCAAAAGCCAAGATATGTCCCCGAATTTAATGTTGCGGTCTGCAACTACAGGAATATGACCACACTATTTTGCACTGACCAGGGAAAGGTCAAACCCTTGCTGACTACTTTTCACGAGTTCCAGTAAAGTATCAAAGTACCCCTTCCAAAGCAGCTGAAGCCTACATCAACTTCATTGTAAAGTCAAAATCCTCTGCCACTATTTTTTTTTGTAAAAAAGTATTATTGCAACAAATAAAGACAGGAACATGTTGATACTGAAGGTCATTATTACACATCAATCCTGGAAACAGCACACTCTGCTTCTTACATGTAACATTGAATATCAGAAGTTCAAAAATGTAAAAGGTGAACTGTCCATTACTCAAGAAGGTATTGTCTTACAAGGTTTAGGATTTGCCATACCAGAAAGTTTGCGACAACAAGCAATTGAAGTAGCCCATGAAGGACATTGTGGAACTGTTGCTACTAAACAAGCTGTCCAAGACCAACTTTGGTTTCCTCATCTTGAGAGTTGAACAAGAGTTGAAGGCCTGTCATTTATGCAATTGCTTTGGTTCCCAAATCACTCAGCATACCTTGATTTACCAAAAAATGTGGGAAAGAATTGCTATTGATTTCTTTGGTCCTCTTGACAATGGATTTCACCTAATGGTGATTATCAATACAACTCCCGTTTTCCACTAATAGATCTGTCATTGATCACTCAAGAAAGAGTAATTGAGACATTAGATGGCATTTTTACAGTTGGGGTGTCTCTTCAATTTTAAAGTCTGACAATGGTCCGCCTTTCAACAGTGGAGAATTCCAAAGCTTCCTTTACTCATCTCAGTATGAAGCATCAGAAAATCACACCTCTTTGGCCACAAGCAAATGCCATTGTTGTACACTTTATGAGCACACTTACAAAGACTGTCCAGCATGCTGAATTGGAGAAGCTTAATCTAAGGTCAGCTCTCCATGCTACCCTTAGAGCTCTCTGGTCGACTACTCATTAAACGGCAGGTGGAAGTCCTGCCACACTGATATTTGGGAGAGTCATGATGACCAAGTTGCCACAATAGACCAACAGGAATTCTACAACAGATGGTGCACTTTGTCGAAAAGACTTGTATTATAAACAAAAGATTAAAGTATATGCCGACAAGCATCAATGTACAAAAAACATTACTTTCAATTTAGGAGATGGAAGTTCTGTGCCCTGTGAGAGAGCCAGTTAGGAAAAAACTTTCAATACACTGCTCATTATCCCAAATGTTTGCCATTTAAGATAAGTAGATGATTGTTATACATATCTGTCACAGTGGGAAGTCACTGTCACCCAATCCACCTTCATGAAATGGAGTTTAATGTTCTGAATTGTGTCTCTGAGACAGGCTTAGCAATCTAAAATCACTTATGAAAAATAGTGTGTTATCACACATACACACAGTTGTCTTTTTCAACAGAATAATATTATTACATGGGTATTTTATCACATATTCCTGTGAACCATCAGTGTAGTAAAATCTGGCCGCACTGGATCGCTTAAACAAAGCCAGTCAAACTTGTTCGTGAAAAATATAGCCACTCAGTCATTTAGAACCTATAGTTTCACATCAGTTATCATTAATACAAGATACAGCTTTGAGCACAAGCTAGGAATATGTGACTTCATTAGACGTGACAACATAGAAATCCTGTCAAGCTCAAATGAAGTACACCAACTACCACTAGTATATTGTTCTGGAAAACCAAATAGGATTCAAGCTATGATTGCTTAGGAAATAAGAGGATTATCATTTTGTCCTAATTAGCAAATAAAGGGAAAATGTTACACTACCTTTTTACTTGTAGCAAGGCAAACCATTACTAAAGCTAACTCATTATTCATTACTGCTGTCAATTATTGGACTTCAGACAACACTGCTCCATGTCTTCAGCAATTCCTAGCGTTTGAACACTATTCAGAATTCAAGCCTAAAATTCTCCTCTTGGAAGCCCCTAGTGGTTAATGCTGCCTGTTTTGCAATCTTGATCTACGGTTTCACCAAATCTTTCAGAAAGTACTCACATAAGAGGCCCTTTCTCAGTCTAATCTTAACACAAGACTTAGAATGAAATAACATTGCTACCTATCCCAAAACATATACCAGTGACGTGCTGCTTGTTTCCTGCTACCATACATGAGAGAGATACTGAAGTCCAGCACTCAAAACAGTTTTCAAAATGGGAAATATAAGGCATTTAACAAAATGGCAATATTCCCATCAGGTAATAGCTTGTCTAGGAACATGAAAACAGCCTACAAATCAGTTAAGCTGCTGTAGACCATTGCAAGTGGTTAAATACAATTGATAAGTATTAAGGTTTTCATGGTGTGCAGTATCAGTTTGGGAAGCGTTTTTTCACAGCTCTTCTGCTAGGCTCCAGGACAGCCATGTGGTCCAGTTGTTTTTTTCAGTGGCTGGTGTTGATTGGCCTCAAAGGCCCACGTGACCAGTCCAACAAGTTTTCTGTGCTCTCCAAAGCTCTACTTTGTTGGTAACATGCTTTTACTCACTTTCATAACATTTCACCAATGAGTTCCAATTGGTTTTAAAATTTGAAACTTAATGGAGTTGCACGTAAAAGTTGGTATTACTTTTGGATAACTTTTATAGCTTCTTACTAACAGATCTCAAGGTTTAAAAGTTAAGCAATTATTTTTATTGGTTCTTTCATACCGGTCCAGATTTACCATCTTTGAAAACTGCTTCAAAATCTGCAAGTGGTATTTTCTTTGAAAAATTGTCAGCTAATTAATGCAGAGATTTTTTTTTTAAATGGGCAGATCTAAATGTGTATGACTAGCTATGATAGATCTCTGCTTATTGAGTCAGAAGACCTGCCCAAATAACCATGAGTACCTATAAACGTTGGTGACGTTTGAATATTGCTAGGCTTTAAACTCCTACTCTCAATTGCAAAGTGATCCTGGCTTCCCGCAGCAGGGCTCAGGGTGGGTTAGTTATTCCCCTGCCATACAAAAGTTGAAAAAAAACACAGCCAAATGGTACATTTGTACAACTTTTTCAAACATTTTAAATAACTTAGCTAAAACAGCGGGTTTTTTAGGCAGTTTTGAAGAGACACTATAAATAGTCGAAGTAAGCCCTAGCTGAGGAGAGATGCATGAAAGAATTGCACATTGATAAAAGAGCGACAGGGGATTTGGCACTATTGGAGGGATTGCTCAATTTGCTTTCCGACACTCCTGATATGGTTGAACATAGCACCGGTCAACAATTGGATTACTGTTGAGGGAGCATGCCGTTTATGCTTATTATTGGGTTGTCAATTTTCCCGTATAGGCCGACAGCAAGGAACCTAGATGATAAAGATAAATTGTAAAATGTACATAAGTATTATTATGTACGTACTTGAGGATGAATACTGGGGATGATGATGAGGTATGCTATGATGTACTATATGAGCAGGGGTGTGGTTACAAGTTCTGCGTTCGATGGAGAATATTTTATGATAACTTTTTTGTCCTTAGAAAAGCCTCTCTGTGGTCTAGTGGGGCCATCCCCATTTTGTAAAGAGACCTCAACCACTGTGTCATGCTTTATCATCGGGTCTTTACCTCTTACGGTGTGTAGTCTGATATTAATTTTTTTGGATCCTGTGGCAACATTTAAAAACAAGCGGTTTGGTGCACTTACAGTTTCATAGGGCTCCTACATTCAAACTGATGCCCCCACTATACCACATAGAGAGGCTTTTATAAAGAAATAACTGAGTTCTCTCACTTTTGATAAACATGTTTTTATAAACCAGAAGTGGAGTGTACTCTGGATAAAATGTATTTGGCCCTCTTCTTTTGGTGATGTTTATGAGTACTGTGACACTGAGTTTGGTCAGTTGTGCCTCAGTTTTTTTCTCCTTTTTCTTCCTGTTGTATACTGTAGTGCAAGTATGATCTCTGCTGTAGTTAAATAAATATATATATATATATGTATATATATAATACAGATCTATTAAAAATTAGAAGGGATGACAAGCCTTAGTTATACATTTGGATCTTCATATTTCTGTCCTGTTCTTTCCTGTGTGATTGTCAATCATTAAGTATGCTTCTCAATCGGTAGAAAGCTTAGCTATCGCCCAGGGTAGACCTATTTCACTGGTTTAATGCAATTTTTCTGCTTGGGTTACAGAGAGCTAAAAAAGATAAACAACATAAATCCCTCATAGGTTATGCTTAACTTTAAGCTAAGGCAGAGACGGGCAGTGGCGGCTACCATAAAGCCAACTAGGTATGGCAGTGATTCCCCAGTAGAATGCCCGTGCAACTATGATGTAGGGCATGTAATACTATTCAAAAGAAGTGCACAGTGTGCCAGGGTTACATTAATTCCACGAGTGCCAGAGGTGTCCTCCAAACGGAACATAATGTGCCAGGGACTTCATAGTGCCAGATGTGGCCACCATAATACTTAAGAGTACATAATATACCATGAATGCCATAATAACCCAGTGCCATCAGTATGCCTTCCATAAATGAGTTATGTACCCCACTGAACCTCCTAAAACAGACATGTTAGTGCACTTGCACCACACACAGGCAGTCACACACTCATTCACACGTATGCAGACACCCCGAATTTATTCTCGTCCTCCACCAGTATATCTCTAAACTTGAGACACTGATAAAACCGATATTGTTAGCATTCCCTAGATTTTGTGTGACAGAGAGCTGCAGCCCTTAGCTTCTTGAGGCTGGTGGAGACCTGAGCAGTAGAAGCCAGGAATGCAGGGAAGTGGCCACGAGCCTCACAAACGTTTCATTTGTATGTAGTAAGGTAACAAGGATGCTGTATAGCGGAATCTTGTTTGGGTAAGCATTCAGTGTTCGTGCAAATTTGGATTTCAGCAGGTCCACCTTTAGCAATGGTTCATTCGTTTCACATCAACTTTTTTGCATCGTACCATCAGTAGCTGTAAAAGACAGTTTTACCTGTATAAAGTCGAGGATGTGCCAGTGTTACCTGCAGTGTGGGAAATTTATGGGGCAAATTCTACATGTTTTTGACTATTTTTTTAATAATCCCCTTTTCACATTTGTGTAACCAAAATGATGTCAAGGTAATTTCTTTGTCCGGAATGAGACTGCAAGATGTGACACAAGTGTTGTCAGCACTGCAAAGACAGACCCACAGTTCCAAATACTAACTCTTTGCAAGGACCACCTAGGCTCTACTCTCTAAGGTAAGTGCAGTAGGTGTGGGTTCCCAACTAGCCATTCTTGGTACTTGTGGGCGCCAGAGTAGTCCGAGGTCACAGAATATTAGTAGTTCACGTGTTTTTAATGCATTTGTTTAACAGTCTCGCATGTAGATATTTCTGTGCTTTCATCTGAGACGGCTGTGTTCCTCCAGTGGTGAGCACCTATTACAGGTCTGATTCTTAATGTTTATATCCAATTTCTATGTTATCGAGTTTATCAGGGGCTTTTTGGCCAGTTTGGTGCTGATATTCATAATAATTGGAACTTTCGGGGCAACATACCCTCTTCATTATCTAGTACACTTCAGTGAGCCTAGGTAAGGGTTCATGTCTGCTGTTCTTGTTTTGTTACTCCAATAATTATTCCTGCCTTGTGTCTCGATGTTGCAGTCCACAGAGTGACCTCCTGGATGGCGAGAACAGGAAACTACAGTTTCTCCTGTCTCCATGCATTAGGCTGACTATCGCCTATATTTGGCTTAGGTCAGATCTCCACCTTTTCTGGGTATTAGGAAATATAGTCTAGCTTAATGGGCCCCCGATGGCTAGCATGCTTGTGATCAAACTTAATTTAGTTTGTAAGAAATTCCAATTTCTTTTCAATGTCAGATAACTGTCTGCCTTCTATGCAGAGGCAAATATTCAGACAAATAGCCAACCTGTCTGCTCCATACTCTTAGGACAATGGCAGAGGTCCTGAGAATTTAATGGTCAGTAGGGTTTATCCAGCGTATTCTGAGATGGTACTGTGCCTTCCTCTCTACAGCTAAAGACGTATTCTGAGGTGGTGCTGTGCCTGCCTCTCTAGAGCTGAAAAGCTTACTACAGACGTCAACCTTTCAAAGCTTCCAGCTCTTCCCCATAGGGGAGTCCTGTTGATAAAGTAGCTTTACTTTCATCCCTCCTGGATGCATTGCAAGGATTTATAGGCCATACATAACCTTAGTGAAGTAGGTCAACAAGCAGGTGCTAACAATCAGTTATTACGGCCAAGCCTCATAAAACAGTATTCTCGAGCACCTTATGGCGATTCGGGAAAGAGTAGCTAAACTGCATGCTGCTAAACACAGGGAAAGTTGCAGTTGAAGCATAGGTCCTCTTCAAAATTTCAGGCTCAATTGCAGTCCTCGACTTGAGGCCTCTCTTGTGTCAAGGGTTCGTCCTACTCAGTCTTCCGGAAAGTCGAAGCCAAAGTATAGTCGTAAGCAGGACTCAACTCCATCCTGTCACTCATAGTTTAGCAAGAAGGAATGAGGTTGCACTCCCCTGACATCTTCTAAATCCAATTGATCCTGCAGTGGGTCCCAGTGCGGCCAGAGTACTTGGATCATTGTCGACCCCTCAGCAAATAGTGGCCTTCAAAGAGGCCATGATGCAGATTTTTGGTGCAGTTGCAGCTCACTTTTATGCACCTTTGCACCCCAAGAAATCTCAAGGGGCTTCAGTCCGACTTCCTCCAACAGGTTCACCCTAGACTTCATCCGCCTCCTGGAGAGGTACTCTGTTACTGAATTCTACTCCAGTGGCTAGGAACCCGCCAGGTCTTTCCATACCAGCACTGATTGATGATCCAAACCAAACACCAATCCCTGACCCTGAACCATCTTCGACACACTCCAGACCTGCATCATGCTATGAAATCACAGAAGCACAACCATTGGATATACAACCAGATTCCAATCCATGGCCTTTACCTTGATGCTACTACCAGCAGAGGATTCATGCTCTTTTTTACTCTTCAAACTGAGTGCAAACAGCATCCAATGTCCCTCGTGACACTGATGGTGAAGAAGCGACAGATGGCCACCCTCAGTATATTGATGATTCACTGTATTTAGATTGTGTCAGTGGGTAAAACACATCTCATGAAATAGACCTGGAATAGCCACTTGGTCCATGGACAGAGGACAGTGTTTAATTTGCAGTGGTTGATTGGAGGACAGATAAAATGCTTGAATTGCAGTTGCTCACTATCAAGACAAAAACAAATGTATTGACTGAGATTCGTCAACCATGGTCTGTCATCTGAGCCACTTTTACCACTTAATGGAGCTTTTTTCAGATGCCCTCGTGGTTACATGGTCCAAGCCATGCTTATGCCTGCCAATTTTTCGACTTGTGGCTAGGTGACATAAACTGGCTCCCAGTCACTCTAACCAACCATCCTACATAGAGAGCCTCCGTGTTCAAGCTTGAACAAGCAAATGCGGGCCAGAATTCCTTTCCAACCTATCCTCTTGATATGGAATTGAGAAGACTTTATACTTTCAGAACAGAACTATTTTCTTCAGCTATCCTAGCCCTTGGATCTATCAGTGGAATTTGTCTTTTGGGTAGGTACATCCACGCACTATGGGATTTACCAGCGATCTTGATAGCAACCCCTGAGAAAGTCGGAGACTCAGTGGCCCTAATGATACATTATAGTCAGGATGCAGCCAAATATGTGCTCTGAGCTAACCTGGACACTACATGCGGCTTTGGTAGGGTGATTCATCAGCATTGACCTGAGAAGGAACACCTGAATGAGATCCACTGGGTTTTCTGGAGATGGACAGGTGTCCCTAGTGGACATGCCATTCAATGGCTTTAGGCTGTTCAAGAGAAATGCTGATTCAGTGCTTAAACAATTTAAGGTCAGTCACGTCAGAGCATGAGCTCTGGGACTTTTCGAACAGCTAAACAATTTTCCCATAAATCAAGGGAATTAAAAAGCGGTCCTACAGACCCAGCTTACAGACAATGCCAGCCCTTCCACCCTGTAGTACAACAAAGGACCCAGTACTTTCAAGGCCTCAAACGTGGCGCCAGCTGAAACTGTTCAACTCAGCACAGACAGCAATCCTCACATTCTTCCTCCGGTTTGGTAGTCATGTTAGTTTGCCCTTTCAGACTCATGCCTACCTGATAAGAGGCAGAATATGTCATTTACTTCCCTCCTGGAGATCCATCGCCGGAGACAGGCAGGTCTTACAGATTGTTAAAAGAGACTATACCTTGCCATTTATCTCCTATGGTCTCCACCATCTTTCCACACCGCAACCTCTTTCAGAGGACTACTTTGCAATCCTGATGCAGGAGTTCATCATTCTGTTGTCCAAGGGTGCCATCAAACAGGCACTGAACCTACAGAACGGGAAAGGATGCTATTCTCATTACTTCCACATTCTGAAGAAAGACAGAGACCAGAGCCCTTCTTTGGACCTCCACCCTATAAAGGCCTTTCTGAGGAAGGACACGTTCAAAATGCTCACTCTGGCTTGGATTCTGTCCGTCCTGGATACAGGAGACTGGATTGCGGTGTCCCTTGAACATGTAAGATGCTTATTTGTATATACCCATCCTGCAGTTCCACAAGTGCTACCTGTGGTTCAAGGTAAACCAAGAACAAATTCAATTTTCCACACTCTCCTTCAGCCTTACCTCAACTCCTCAGGTGTTTACAAATATGATGGCGGTGGTCTCAGACCATCTTCAGAGTTAGGGAGTACACATTTTACCGTACCTCAACAACGGGCTGCTAAATGTTGGTTCTCTGTAGTCAGTCATAGACCTCCTCTGGATGATGGCTGAACTCCTGACTTCATTTAATTTCAACATTAATGAGCGAAACGTCCACCTGAGCCCCATAGAGAGTTTTCCATTCATTGGGATAGTTTTGGGCACAGTGACGTTCGAGGCTTTTCCTCTACCACAGGGCACGGGCATTTAGAATATAATCCCAATGTTTTGGGATCAGGATTGGTTTCTGCGAGGTGTCTCTGGGGCTTCTTGGTCTACTGGTCTTATGTATACTCCTCATCCCAAAAATCAGGTTGCACATGCGGGTCCTGTAGTAGACCCTTAGATCCCAGTGGGGCCAGGATCAGGGCTTTCTCTCAGACTCCATTCAGATCTTGAAAGAGACAGCACAGTATTTGCGGTGGTGGCTGGAGATGCTAGACTCTTGCTTCCCTGCCCAGGTTTCACAGTGATCGCAAACTTTCACTTAGTTATTTTGTCTGCTCTCTCAGCCTTCCTCTATTTATCTGCCATACCATTTTTGTTTAAGGCACCAGTTGTGATGTATTTTATAAAAGGTTTGATGCACTTGTGTCTCCCCTCAAAGCATTTGTTATGCATTACTGGAAGTTGAACTTGGTCTTGACATTTTTCCTGTGCATGCCCTTTGAGATTAGCTTTCCATAAGGCTCCTAACACTAAGAACTAGCTTCCTCATTGCCAGTAGATCTGCAGGGTACAATAGGAAACCTCAGGTGCTTTAGGTGTAAACTTCTACACCACATTCCTTCTAGACAAGTTGGTCCTGCGGGCAATGACTCTGGCAGCAATGTTTTCCCTGCTTCATCCCTCAAAAGAGGAAGGGGGTGCTGAGCTTTTCGATCAACCACACACAGGGCCATCACAAGGATGACCAGCTCTTGGTGGGATTTTCTGGGGCAAAGCAGGACAAAATGCTGCAAAAGAAGAATCCTTCTAGATGGATATTCTGTCTGCTGCACACTGGCCAAGAAGAAGCCCCCCCTAAAGGTCTGCAGATTCATTCCATCAGGTCCAAGGCTGATTAGATAGCGTTAGCCCCATTGGTCTTTTCTGAGTGTCTGCCAGGTTGTGATGTGGGCATTGGTGCATTAACAGTTACGTCTGGTGGGAACCTTACTTCATCCTCTTGGTTCTGCAGTGCTTTTTGATCTGAATCCACTCCCCGGACCCTTCAATTTGGGAGCTTCTCCTACGGTATGTTTACTAATTGGGAGGAATCTGTTGATAGACGTATCCATCAGAAGAACAAGCTTACTATTGGCAAAGCTCTTTCCGGTGGTCTACTTTTTCTAAGTGCTGATTCCTACCTACCCTCGAATCTTCCCTTTCTTTGGACTGGCCTCTTTACCATCTAAAAGAGTTCCAAGTTAGGAATTCAGCACACTCTCTCAGATAGTTTGTTTCACACTCCGCCCATGAAGATGCAGAAGGGGAAAGTGACAAGAAATCAGCATGCAGAGATGGCACTTCTCCGTCACTATCACAGCAGCATGGAGTCATCTACCGGTGCATGGGAGCATTGCTGGAAGAATTCTCCAGATCAGGCTGGCCCCTGAGGATATGCTAGAGGTGAGAAATCAGCTGTTTATAAAAAGTAACCAACAGTAGGTATTACCGCAGGTACGTAACTTGTTCATTAGATGGTGTGTTTTTCATGTTACTATATAGGTGAAAGGTAACGAGAAGCCTGCCTGTTGTGTTTAATTTTTTTTTTTTGGTGATAAAGCTCCACTGTTTTTGTCCTCTTGAGGTGAATTATATTATTGTTGCTGCCATACCAATTTTAGGAACAGTGGTGATTTTTAAAGTGATTACCACATGTGAAAATTGCAGATTTTCTGCTGCTTTTTGATGATCCAATGTTTCGAGGAAATACTACACTAAAATGAGGACACATTTTCAATAATTTCATAAATACCTTCCTTATCCATGTCAGGAAAAGGTATGTCTTCTCCAGCAGCTTGACTCCCTGTACCAGCACACCCTCTGTGCTAGTGAACACTAGTTATTTATTAGAAATCTGTGACCTTGACTGTCAGCTGTTATGTGAAGAAGGCGATGTGCGTTGATGCTGTAAGGAACTGTGAACCTCCTGGGTAGACACCGACCAACTAGGAGCCAATAAAGATGTGCCTTTCGGTCAAATACTGCTGTTTTACAATGTGTTTTAGTCACTATCGTCAATGTAATTGTTTCTTTTTTCTTGTTTTTTTTTGTTTTTGCACTTTGACTTTTCCCTTTGCCGTTACTCTATTTTCTTTTTTCACTGCGTTTTACGTTTTTTTATGCCATTTTCACTTTGTGTTGTACTTTGTCGTCTTTTTTCATAGTTCATTCAAGATTCACTTTATGCTACAGACCTTGTCCGTCCGAAGACTCAGAATAGCAAAGTAATCTTAAGCATATACCTCGAAGGAAATAAGGGGTTGTGTTGCACGGGAAATTCAAGATTTGGGTTACGTGCCGGTCTTGGGGTCCCCTGGAAAGAACTTAGGTTTCATCTTGGCTTCAGTAGGAAGGGAGTAGAATGGCGATGTCAGTGTGTGCTATCAAGCATCACCGCCATGATTCAGGCATCATGTGCAGATCCATTGGTCATTCATAATCGGTAAAGAAATGACTAGCATGACAAATGGCATTCAAGTTGCCCCGTCTAGCTCTGCCCCATTTGTTAGTGTTCTGTGTGCTAGTGCTTCTTCCCAAAAAGTGTGAGAATTGATGTGGTACAAAAGTGAGGAATCCTCTGTGCCTCCGATTCCAGGCCCTCTTCATTCCATGCAGTCTTCATTACAGACACGTGTAATGGGATGGTCATGCCTCCATTGAACCTCTAGCCTCAAAAGATGACCTGTTGAGTGCCATGTACCTGTATTGAAACCCTCCTGAAAATAACTTATGGTTGTGTGGGCGAGGCATACATCTGTTTTGTCTTATTCAAATACTGATAACGGTAATACCTGAAACCTAGTATCTCAGACTTCCTCTACACTGTGTTATTACCTTTTCGTACAATACACTGACTGCCTCTATGTAGAGGTTTTACACAATGCGGTAAAACTGAGTGATGGTAGGGTGTGGAATCTTAAGCGCATTGTTCTACTCAGGAATGGACGAGAATTGGGATGTAGCAGTGTTCATAGTAGCAATAGGAGGTGCGAAAAGGAAAACGCAGAATGGTTGGAGGATGAGGTTAGTATTCATGGTGCGTTAAATCGGGATGCGTCTTCACACATTCTTGATGATTATGCTTTGAGTGAGGAAGATGGTGTGATGAGTGACTCAGTAGCCGACTCTGAGGATAGGAATGTGTGTTTATCTGATCGTGTGCAGCAGTGTGACTCTGTAGAAGGGAAAAGGAAAGTGACACCTCCTGGTTGGTTAAAGGATTAGTGTTAGGATACATTTCTAATTTTTCTGATTGTTAGGTTACATATCGTTTATTTTCATGGTTTTATGTTGTAGTATTGTTTTCCTCTTAATTTTTTTTTTTTTTGTTTTTATTTCTTTGTTGTGGGAAAAGAAGGGGGATGTGTAGTGTGTTATGCTTCTTGTATGGAATGCTCTTGGATGCTGACCTAGGGAGATTCCACTTTCTAGTACGTGGTTCTCCTGGAGTCAGTTGATCCGGTGCTTCTTCCCTCAACGGACCTGTTCTTTGTACCTCTTACTGCAAATAAACCAGTGTATCCTCTAATGGTCTGCAGCCTGACGTTACTTCAGCATCCCTGTGCAAATTCCCTTTGAGACTTGGATTGCTGATCTGCGTGCTGGAAGAGGGAAACTTTTGCCCACTCCGAACATAGGTATGGAAAAGAGCCATTGCTAGTCTATGACCACTGTGCCTTAGCACCGCAAAGACATTTGAACGGGCCATCCTTCACTGCTGAGGTAGCTAGAAAATCCTGCCAAATAGGATATTTACAGAGAAAGCCTCCACAAGAACGTCAAAGTGTTAGAGAACTACATTTGTGTTGAGAGTGATTTCGAAAATAAAAAACACAGATTTTTTTTGCGGAGTAAATTATTACAAAAGCCAAAATACAGATTCTAGAGTTGAATTTATTTCACTTTGAGTATAAGTGGGAAAGAAGCAGTACTTCTTGGGAGCAAGCAGGAAATCAGGTCGCAGCTACAGTCATTTATAAGATCTACGAGTCTTCTATAGGCTACTTTATGTTCCCAGAAGCCCGCCAATCACTGTTTCATGCTTTGGTGATGACACCCTTAAAATTGAACGCTACCCGTTAAGCAGTGCTATTTATCACTCGACAGATGTCGATACTCCGGAGAGTGCGTACATCGGTTTGATCACTATGGTGCATTGGTGACTTGAAGCACAGCAAAGTCCTAGACTCTGCAATGTGCGCCGGCTGCCACACTTCATATCCCCTTTCAAATCAATATTTATGCTCTACAAAAAAAATCACTCCTCTTGTGCATCCTTGTTTACCGAGGCAATGAAGTAATGATCGTGGCAAATAGGTAATAACATTTTTAAAGTGATGAGGCAGCCTCTGCAATCACTTAAATCACTTTCTGAAAGGTAATGAAAAAAACATAAAACGGGGAAATTAAACATTTAATCAAGACCCTTCTCAAAGGCCAATGGTGTTATTTACAGGAAGGGTGGAAAATGCAGAGCGGCCTACATGTGCTCAAGCATTAGAACTATGTCGTCAGTACATCGGTATATATTACAATTATGTCAAGTACTTTATTTTCTAGTTGACCCTAGGTGAACCAGACAAGTGCATGTAAAGGTAGGATTCTATAAAGTGATGGAAGACAAGCTAAAGGCACGAACAGTCACAGCCTGCATCAAGAAAGTACTCCCACCAATAGGTATCTTTGTTGTTCAAGGCTCTATAAAAACTTGTGTATTTCAGCGCACATTTGCAAAGGGTGACTAGGCAGTAAAATATGTGGACACCAATTTCGGCCCAAGTTTACGTCTTTCTACCAGGTCGTCTGTGTAACTTCACCATTCTGCGCTTTATCAAGGGGATAGATTTGGTAAACTTGAATAAAGGAGAGACGTTGTCTAGTGGCTAGAGCTGACAATCTTCGAACATGGGGAACACGATTCATGGGTTGGGCTCAACATCTTATGATTATGAGCAAATCATTTTATCTCTCCGTGCCCAAAAGCAAATGCGCAACTACTTTGGTTCTGCTGTAAACTGCTTTAATATCACTGGGCCAGGTTCACGTTATAAAAAAAATGCAAAAAAAACGTAAAGACTATGGATATAATCTAGCTGTGAAGAAGACAAATCACATAATGTCTGGGACCGGAGATAGATCTGAAATGTAATGACTAATCATTTTGAGGGTATGAAGGTACTACAAAGGTACTACAGGCTTGGAGAAAGATATTTACTCAGATGGTAAATGACTACTTAAAATGCCCAGGCCTTTTCATCTACTAATTCGAAATGTCAGAATTTGAATAAAAATATTTGGATTAAGTCAAAAACGATCAGCTATTTTGAGGGAACACGCTCCGGATTAAAATACTGGGTCTCACCCTTCCTTACCTTATAAGGTTTCTTAACTTTAACCCAATTTCCAACATTGATTACCACAGACTTGACACGATGGAGCTTGTCATAATAAGACTTTGACTTCTCTCGAGACATATTTAAATTATCCCTTACTTCCTCCAAAGACCAGTGTTGAATACCAGTCTTAACCAACCAAGCCGGGTTATGTTTGCCTCTCTTACTTCTACCCCTCATAACAATGAAACGGCTGAGTCCAGTAGTAACATTCTCAGTAATTCTATAAGCCCACACGGCTTTAAAAATGACGATGTGCCAATCTTCACCACCATCCATAGCACCCTGAATAATACCTTTAATGACTCTGTTGAACCTTTCTACTGCGCCATTGCCACTGGGATTATACAATGAAGTGGTCTTATGCTCCATCCCCACTCTCCTAAAATACTTTTTTGCAGCATCAGACATAAACTGTACCCCATTATCACTTAATAACTTGGAAGGAATACCTTCAGCAAGGAAAACCTTATCCAGAAACTCCAAAACACTGGTAGTATCCGCTCTCTCCAAAATACCAATTTCAGGCCATTTAGAGAATAAATCAATCATAACAATTACAAACTCTTGAGAGCTACCCACCGGACCCAAGAGATCAATAGCAACATATTCCCATGGTTGCCTAGGTACGAGCAATTGCTGCATAGGTGGTTTAAGGGTACACAAACTCTTGTCGGCAGAGGAGCACACACGAAAATTTCTGACAAATCTTTCCACTGATTTGTCAACACCAGGCCACCAAAACAACTCCTTCACTACAGACTTAGTTCGGACGATGCCAAAATGGCCCTCATGACACAACTCTACAATTGCTTCTCTTATACCGAATGGGGGAATTATTCTATCACCTCTCCAAAGAACATTGTTTATAACAGAGAGTTCATTCCTAACTTCCCAAAAGTTTCTGCATAATTCAGACATTTGATCCTTCTTTGGCCATCCTTCTATAACATATTTCAAAACGGACAGTAAATTGGTGTCCACCTTCATTTCCTTCCTCCAACTATCTTCACTAAGAGCAGGGCTACCTGAATCTTGTACGAGAGCTACACTCCACTCATACCATGGGTCATCAACACACCTTTCTAGCAGATTAGGAAGTCTGGAAAGGCAATCTGCCATTACATTACTCTTGCCAGGTACATACACAATACGATAAATGTAATCCTTTAAGCGGATGGACAACCTTGAAATCCTAGCTGACGCTAGTACACTCCCTTCACTTGTCAGAAGTTTAATTAAAGGTTTGTGATCGCACCGGATAGTTACATCCTTTCCCCACACAAATGCTCTGAAATGCTCCAAAGCCCAAGCACAGGCTAAGGCTTCCTTCTCTATAACCGAATACTTTTCTTCTGATGGGGACAATGACCTGGAAGCGAAAAGTATGATCCTCTCCTTACCCATACAATCCCTTTGAGACAGGACAGCACCTAGACCCTTGTTACTAGCATCAGTGGTAACAAAAGTATCCAACTTAGGGTCAAAACTCTCCAAACATGCTGCCTTTCTCAAATCCCTTTTCACATTCTCAAATTCTTTATTGCATGCATCATTCCACATGAATGGAGAGTTTTTTTTGAGTAACCCTCTTAAGTTATAAACCTTGCTGGCAAAATTCGGAATAAATTTGGCACAAAACTCCGCCATGCCCAAAAATGATCTAACCTCATCCTTAGATATAGGAGGTGACACCCCCACTATAGCATCCACCAAAGCTGTCTTAGGTTTAACACCCTCACCGCTTATCTCATGACCCAAATATTCCACACTCCTTTTCGCAAACCTGCACTTACTCAGTTCCACAGTTAATCCTTTATCACCTAAAACTTCCAACACATGTTCCAACCGCTCATCATGCATACTCTTATCTTTCCCAAAGACTAATATGTCATCTTGAAAACACATAACCCCTTTGATTTTCCCAAAAAGTCTGTGCATTAGACGTTGAAAAACTGCTGCAGCAGACGCAAGACCGAAGGGCATCCTCTTGTATTGAAAGCATCCAAAGGGTGTAATAAAGGCAGTCAGGTTTTTGGAATCTTCGGATAAGGGAATCTGATGATACGCAGATGACAGATCAATAGTAGAAAACCAGCACGCTCCTTCCAGGCTAGAAACCATTTCCGTAATCTTGGGTAAAGGGAAACGATCGATCAGAATATTATTATTTAAGTATCTTAAGTCCACACATAAGCGGATTTTCCCATTGCTGCGCCTAGCTATAACTACAGGCGAAATCCATTCCGAGCTTTCAATTGGTTCTATCACACCCATCAAAACTAATTTATCTAGCTCTTTTGAAACTTCTTCTCTGATCATAATCGGCACATTTCTGCCTTTATGGATTTTTGGTACAGCCTCCTTCTTCAAAATGATTGTGTGTTCGAAACCAGAAAGTTTCCCCAACCCTTTACTAAACACCTTGGAGAATAAAGTTTCCATCTTGGAGGTCAAAGAATCTCCATCATCCACCATTAAAACCTTTTCTTTGCCGTTAGGATCCAGGATCATTTGCAACAGTCCCTGATCCTTCCAACCCAGAACTGACGGCCCTCTTTTAGCCACATATAGTTTCCCACTAGTGCTCCTGTTCTTGAATGAAAATGTTAAACGTCTAAAACCGCTCAATCTTTTCTCCTGTGTAACTTTCAGGTTGAATGTCTGGCGGAACAAGCTGATTACCAATTCTTTCCACGAAAGATTTGTTCCACACATCTTCATTTACAATTGTGAAGGGTGAGCCTGGGTCAGCATACATTGTAATTGGTACTCCCCCAATATCCACATTGCAAATGGGTTTATCCTTGGTGTTTGCCTCCATTATGTTGAGAATGAAATTCTTATTCCCGTCAACACATCTGGGTTTTTCTTCCATATCCTCCTTAACCACATTTTCACCCTCATATATACATTTAACTATTTTCTTTTTGGTTTTACAAACTTTGGCAAAATGGCCCACAATTCCACATTTGTTGCACTTCACCTTCAAAGCCGGGCACAATTTGGAGTGAGCTAAGTGATCCTTATTATCACATCTGTAACATCTTCTTTCCGGTTCCCCACTCTGTAAGCCCCTCTCCGTTTTGCGATTGGTCACTTTATAAATACCATCCTCATTCTTTCCCGTAGACTTAAGTTCAGAAAAACATCTTTCAGAGATCTCAGCCTTCCTTACTATGGCTAGAATTTCTTCTAGAGAAGAGTCACCATTTATCAAAAGTCTTTACTGAATTGATTGATTGTTGCAATGCATGACTACTTGATCTCTAATAAGTTCATCATGAATTGTCCCAAATTTACAGTCAAGAGCCAGTTTCTTTAAGTCTGCAACATAGTCATCCACCAGCTCACATTTTTCCTGTTTCCTTTGGAAAAAATTTAAAACGGACAATCCCCATGCAAACTTTTGGAGCAAAATATTTGTCAAGATCTACCATTGCGGAATTGAAAGCACACATATCTCCACTAACAGGATTTTTGGACATCTTATTATATGTTTTTAAACCCATCGGGCCCAAGGAGTGGAAAATAATTATTTTTTCTGTTCTGCTATCAATGTCAATAGCACCTAAATAATTCAAAAAATAGTCCTTCCACTCTAGCCATTTGATGGGCGGTGAATTACCCATGGCCCAAAATACTTGTGGGGGAACAATGGTAAAATTGGCTTGCGCCATAACAAAAGGCCAAAAATCAGGCACAAGCAGTAACTACAGGTGCTAAGAAATTAATAAAAAAAAAATGTACAACTCCTCCCTTCCCGGACCTGTTCACAATATATATATTATTTTATAGCCCTTAACTGTAGCATACATTTTTTGTTACTTCCTTCTTTCCATAAAAAAAAAATTATGTGGTCTCACTTCTTCCTTCTCTTTTTTTTTTTCCTTCAATGAGTCCTTTGTATCAGGAACAGCACACAAAATATCCACGTGAATCAAAAACAATAAAAACTATGCAGTCTTAATAAAATACTCGCTTGAGGACGCTCGCCGTAAAACTAGTGCAGGCCAGTCGAAGGAATAGTCACCATCACCTACAAGAAGCAGCCTTCGTGCACCGCGTCTCCGCGGAAATAATTTCTTAATGGCTAGCGTCTCCGTCTCCTAGGAGACGCTAGCAGAAACCAGGACAATCCCCCTAGCGTGTACGTTGCCAGGGAAAGGCACGCGAGGAGCTTGCGTCAGTCGCAGAGATGCTCGAGAGCTCAGCGCGCTCCACCTTAACGGTCCTGACGGTGTTAGGACGGAAAAACTTGCCCCATAAAAATTAAAAGGAATGAAGACATCAAACTTCACCAAATGTCACTCGACAGCGGATCAGGTCAGGAGGCACCACAGGCTAGGCACAAGGAACGAGCGCACCGGATCAGTTTTGAACCAAGGATCAGACAAAGGTTCGTCGAAATCCACACATGCTCGTCGCCAAATTGAAGTAACGTCAGGCTGCAGACCATTATAGGATACACTGGTTTATTTGCAGTAAGAGGTACAAAGAACAGGTCCGTTGAGGGAAGAAGCACCGGATCAACTGACTCCAGGAGAAGCACGTACTAGAAAGTGGAATCTCCCTAGGTCAGCATCCAAGAGCATTCCATACAAGAAGCATAACACACTACAGATGCCCACTTTTACTGTAGTGGAAACTCAGGTTAGCAGACACATTTTTAGTCTTTCCGGTCCAGATGTTTTAACGCCGTGATCGGGCTTTTGGGACAAACCCATTGTAAGTCTTTCCTCCTCCTATCAGATCTTCTGGCTTAATAGCACATCCAAAGGCATATTGTAGAATGTTAAGTGCTACCAGGCACACATTGAGAAGATGCACAGAGAATTTAAAATGGCTTCCAAAATGGGTACGGTAAAATTCATATAGTTTCAAAAAAGGTACAAATCAAAAATTCCATTTACCTTTTGAATAACAGACTGTGTCAGAAATAGGAAGTGAAGGAGCCAACCTGGTTTACGCCATATTAGAGGCTCTCGAGTTCACCCTTTCAAATTACAACCCGTTGTAGCTGTCGTCTTGGCAGTAAAATCCAGAAGGGCCTGGGAAGTGCCTTATGCCACTTACTAGCATTTGACCGAGCACCTCTCGTCACAGAACGAAAATAGTTCTGAAAGTAGATGGACAGTTATTGCTTATTTACAGATGATTCAAAGAGATACCACCGGCCCCAGTGGAGAACCTGTCCTTCACACCTAAGGAATGGCAGGCCAAGATGGAGTGTAATGAATATTTGCCATTCGAACCACCTTCGGATGTGTGGCCATCCCAATACACAAATCCTTTGCTCCCATCTGCCAGTACTTGGCAGAGACTCTGGAAGCGACGGATTAATAGAAGGGTTTATGCCAAAGACCTCTTGTGTACTTAGTGTGCACACTAATGTAGGAACAATGCAAATGGTAATGTAAGAATTGTTTGCATTAATACATTTTTTTAATTATTCTTTTAGCAAAATATTGTAATTACATTTGCCATATTTCGAATATGAAATATGTCCTACTCTGCCGTTTTTGTTGGTATTTCACTCAATATTTTAGCAGCGTGGAGCAGGCTTTCCTCCTTTGTTAAAATCAAATATGCAGATGAAGGCCCTTTGAACAATTTTTTCATGACTATCAAACGGGGCCTCATTTAGAGAGTGACTGTCTGTGTTAGATCACAATTTGTGGTTGAAATATCGACCTGCCAAAATATTGCATCCACAGCAAAGACCATTATTATATCATCAAGGTACCTGTATATAACCTTGATGTACAGTGGTAACCGATATTGTAGATGTATTAATTTTGCAAGTCACTATTTCAGCCTCAATATTGTGACCTAGCACTGCAGCTAATTAATTAGTGGAAGGAGGCCTTGTGCCTTTGATTTAAAATAGCAGTAGTTTTGCATATGTCCACATGACAGCGCTGCTGGGGTCTCTGACCACAAGTTTACAACAATTACTTTTAATTCAGAAAGATGGCAGCTAAAAAGGTGGGGCTGTTGTGTCGTTTATCCAATGTTCTAATGATATTGTCGCAGGTCTCTGAAAAATACAAATGGAAAGATTCAGATAGACTTTCCTAGGCATGAGAGTATTACTTGGAGATATATTCAGAACTGTGCTAAGTGTTTTCTTTTTCTTTCAGTTGGTCCTGATAGAAAAACAGTGACTAATTCAGTGAAAAGCAACATAGATAAAAAGACCATGGAATTGGCTAAAGCGGATAAAGTTGCTAACATTGTAAATGACCAACAAACCAGGGCAGGAAAGCAGCCTTTGGTGCCACCTAATGAAGAAAGGCCTGAGCTGACGAGGATACCGGAAACGAAGGACAACAATGAGCAGTTTATACCAGGTAAGAAGTCAAAACTCTACATTGCCTTTCTGCGTTTGCTGGAGATCCATTTTAGAGTAGTGCCAGCCAAAGTGTCTGCGCAACTGGGACCTGCTATGACATAAGATGGCACGAGAGCAGGGCAAGGTGACAGTGGCGAAAACTGATCATGGGAGCATTAGTTCTTTGAGTATTGATGTCCTGACAAAGTATTATAGAATAATAAATAACCTTTATGCACGTAGCACAAATGTGGCGATTGTATGTTTGCATGATTAGGTGTAGTTATTTCTTTAAATAAAGAAATGAAAGACGTAATCAGGAA
Source organism: Pleurodeles waltl (assembly GCF_031143425.1). Classification (NCBI taxonomy): domain Eukaryota; kingdom Metazoa; phylum Chordata; class Amphibia; order Caudata; family Salamandridae; genus Pleurodeles; species Pleurodeles waltl. Next base: position 478,589,299 of record NC_090444.1, read on the forward strand.
GAGTTATAAAAAAACAATTTAAGGGAAGACCTTGCTGTTGGGGAATGTTCATGCCTCTAAATCTAGCAATCTGAGACCTAAGACAAGGTCTAGGGCAATGACAAGTGCTCAAAAATGTGCCTCCAAAATTCCGCCTTATATCTAGTGCTGTAGCTTTGATGACATAAAGTTACTAAATAATGTAGGAAGTCCCCCTTTCCACTGCTCCTGCCTGAAAAGTAACTTTCCTATAATTGGTAGTCATACTGAAACGAGAAGATCATTCTGCTGTGCCACTTTACACATAACACACATGACTTATGAATGACTTATGATGTGGGGGAATGTGAAGTTGTTGTTGTTGCAAAGAGGCTTGTATCACTATAGTATGTCCAGCATTTTTTGCTTTCCTACTTTGCTTGAATTATAATGCTACTTAGTTCTTCCAATACAAAGGACACGACCCAAAATTGTGTAATGAAATAGAACACTTCATATTTTTTTGTTTTTCTTTTTAAATGCACACACCATGTGTAATGGGATTTTGACGTGGCTTTAGGACAGGAATAACGTAACATTTTGCTCATCTTGTTAATGTCTGTGTAATTCTATGTTGTTTTAAAATGTACATTTTTGTTCTCACAAGCTTGTTGAGTATATTCTATACATTTTAGTTGCTACTTTCAGTTAGTACTGTCATGCTTCAACGTTTTCCTCCATGGATATGATAAACATTTATTTTTCTTGTGTGTTCCTGTGATAAATCAGAACACTGCTTAGCGCCCCCTGTCACTGGCCCCTGCAAGGGTCTCTTCTCTCGCTGGTACTTCGATGTCTCTTCTGGCACGTGCATGCATTTCTTCTATGGTGGCTGCAAAGGCAATGAAAACAACTTTCTACAAGAGGCGGACTGCATCAGTGAATGTGTAGATGTTCATGGTAAATTCATGTCTACTTTTAAATCATCACTCACCTTTTAATTTGCTTGCTGTATGGCTACTGCAGTACTAATCTTAGAAATATATGCATGATAAAAGTACGTTTTAAATTATTTACCTATCATGCTGTTATATAATTTACTGCATGCATTTATTTTTCATCCGACCCTTCTAAAATGCTGCATCCCCAGTCTCCTTCAGTTATATAGCTAGGTGTTTGCAGTTTTGTGAGGTAGGCAAGTGACGTATCAATCTCAGAGAATCCTATTGTTTTAACTTTGTACCAAAATGATTTATAGTTATCCCATGGCAAGTGGAGAATGTAGAGTGAGGGCGTCTGTATCTGTGCATGCATAGTTTCATATCACTTTGTAATAAGATGATTTTATCCTAATTTCAGATGTTGCTGATTTGTGTTAACGGGAGCTTTCCAGTGTATTCTGTAATTTTGCCTGTTTGGCTTGTCTACATCTCTTCTAGGAGAGTTGTTCGCTTGAGACCGACGGCAGATGTAAAAGGGTCTTCTGTTAGTCCATCTATCCACCTGTCACCTCATGCAGACCATAGGAACGTTCCAGGATGATGCATCCTCTCTGAACAATATCCTAATTAACATTAGCCTTGGTAACTTCACAAGTACAATTGCCACTTATCCTCCTAATAAAAGAGATCAAAGGATGTTCTGTTAGTTAAATACGTTTTTTATCTCGAACTCCTCCATTATAAGCTTATACTCCGAAACCTCTGCCTGGGATTTTCCTTACCTAATATTCTAAACTTTTCATACTCTCTTTCTCCAACCAAGGTTAGATCTCCATTCTTGCACTCTATCTTCTATGTATATCATAAAAAGTATATACCCGCTACATGAATCGAACCAGCCATGAAAGGTTTTCTGGGAGAAAGTAAAACTTTATTGTCCCACGTGAGCTGTTGATCCAGGGGTTTCTAGCTACAGCAAACAGGATTGGTAATAGAGGACAACCTTTCTGGATCCCTCTTAAAGTGAATCACCCGATATTAATATTTGAGTGGGTCCGTACCCTTCAGTGATGGCAGACATGTAGGCAGAAAGGGGGGGGTGGCAAATGTGGTGTTGGTGCATGCATGCAAGGTCAGTGGTGGGTGTAAATAAAAAGAAAAAAAAACACCTTGCTTGCTGCACGATGTCCAATATCCTCCTCGAACTGGTCTCTCAGGCTCCAGCAAATTCCCATAAGCAATCCTGGCGCTTCTCTCATGCTGGAGCACGATAAGACATATGAATAATGCATGCCTTAAATTAAACTTTTACTGCAGTATTTTCGTATTCTCCACAGACTAATCTAACCACGAATGAATTCACCTGAAAAAGTAATATAGCTAAACTCATAAACTATTCTTCTCTTCATAATGCAAGGAATCTGAAACTAGAGTGAAGTTTTCAGTAGCATACTATACATTAATCTTATACATTATGAATTTATAGCATGCCAAAAACTTAAAAGCAACTAAGCGCTACTGTACCTAAAGTACCCTTAAAACAGGTAGCGACTGCTTAGCAGAGTGGAATGAAACATACATATGAATTTTTCTGTGGTGCATCAACTTATGCCAATCCTGCAGGTACATTTTATTTTAGATGTGACCAGACTCATGTTAATTCCTCATTTAAATGGCTTACCTTCCATACCCTTTTATCTGTTTTCCTTGACGTCTGATCATACTTTAGAAAGATATTGTAATGCTAAACGGATGAGACGAAATGAGAATCGGCAACTCAGCACTGTAGATTCCTCCTCCTGATGTAGTTATCTCAGTGGTCTCCCTTCTCACATGGTTGATATTCACAATCCTAATTTAAATGACTGAGTTTGCTGATTGGCTTCTTTTGTTTTCTAAACAATGGAAGCACACATATAATCAGGGGTGGAGTACGTGACATATACAAGTGTGCATGGAATTAGACATGCAAAGAGTGATTTGAACATTTTTAGAAATAATGTCTGCCACAAGGTGATCACCATTTAATGTAGAAAGAATAAGAGACTGGCAGATGTCTTTGAATCCAAAGAAACCAGGAAATTCTTGTTACAGCTCAAAGCAACTAGGTGGTAAGTATATGTTTTAGTCAGAATATTTATGTGAGATTTAAACTTTAGAAAGGAGGTCAAGTCTAAATCACATATATTTCGCTATAGGAACAGGCATTGGGCAAGTATCAATTGAAATGTTTGGGAAGAAGAGGTGGGTAATCAACAGAAAAATAGTTTATATCGGATATTTATTCACAAAATAAAGCAACCTTCAACCCATGATAACAGCAAGTACACCTCACAAGTGGTGCACATTCACAGCAGACGACACCCGTAGATAACATTGAGTGATAGCATACTTTTGGGCATAAATACCCAAGCCAGCCACAACATTTTCAATTAGCACCATGCAGAATTTAAGGAACAATGATGTTAGGATTTATCCTTGGAGCCTGTGGAACACCACATGTTATGGTGAAGTGGGCCAACCTGGGGAAGACATCTAGTGTTCTGTCAAATAGGAAACATCTAAAGCAGTCCATTGCATGGACACCCATACCCGTCTATGAGGAAAGAATAGGTAAAAGTACCCCATGATTACTTGTGTTAAGGACCACCATGTCTTAGTTCTTGCACATATAATATGATATTGTATCCTTCAGATGGTATCGTCACCTCTCCTCGCAGATGATGAAGTATCCCCTCCTGTCCTTGAATTTGATTAGGTGGACTAGGATGGTGATAAACGGTTCCCTTTGTGTAAGGTGGAGATAGAGCCAGCACTCTGCCCTCGCTCAACCAAAAAGGAAGCTATTTCCTTTAGCTGTAGAGTTTTAATACCTATTTCTCAAGGAATAGTTCATCTTATCTGATCTCTGCTTCCACAGGAAGTCGTGTGAAGCAGAGATTATTTTGCCGGGAGCTACCTTCCACTTCTTCCACCTTCGTTTCAGGGTATTTGGGTTGTTTCATATAATTTATTAATCTTGTTTCAGAATTATACGTTTTAAGTTGCAGCTTCCATTTATTCTTCGACTTGCTACTTCAGTCACGTCAGTGCAGTTAAGTTAACCTGTATTGCCATTGTATCTGTTTTGTTCTCCAGGTTGGATCTGGATCTTAGAATGACAATGAGTAGGTTTGTTGGCGAGGGTTTAAACAACTGTTTCGTCTCTTTTGTTGATAGGCACTTTGTTGAGGCTTTTACTACTTTTTTGCAGCAGCTGTGTAATGTTTTATTGTTTTACGTGGGTTTAAGAGTTTTGGTCGTTCCTATATTTGCACCACTGTAGACACACTTTGCTTACAATATCACATAATAACTTTCTCTCATATCATGCCTCAGCCAATCAGTGCTTAAAACATACCCTTCAGAGTTCTAAAGTTTGTGGTTTTGCCAGAAAAACAAATTCAATTTTTAACTTCCTTGCACTACTTACGCTTTTGGCGTTGTCTTGTAGTGTAGGGCATTTTTTCAGCCCACCAAAAATGGGATCAGGAATGCTCTTTCTTACTTAATACAGTAGGCTAGTTTGCCATTCCGATCTGCTTTATTGGGGTTTGTAATTTACATATTTATGCAGGATTCTGCTTGATATTCGAGGGCTTCTATTGGAGCACTAACAATTGACATGTCAGGCATGTTGCCAGGCCATGCCCCTGAAATACAGTACTTGTAATGGCAAACAATGAATGTGATAATACAGACCGTTACATCAAAGGTAGTTTCCGAACAGAGTGCACAGAAGGTAAACTATGTATTTTTCCTTTTTCTCCAGGGGCAATTGAAGAAGAGACCGAAGCAAAGACCCCACCCCTCGAACATGCTGAACCAGGTTTGATTTTGTTTTGTTTTGAAAGTAGGCAAATTTATTCCATTGATCTCAACAGAGCCACAGTTAGATAGCGAAGATGTTAAAGAAACCGTACTTAGCACTTTGATTAAATGTTCCTTTGATGACAAATATGTCGATCTGAATGACCTCAAAAAAAGGAACTTGTAATTAAACCAAAAGAAGAAAATGGTTTTTAGTACAGTGAAATGTGCATTTGACTAATTTGCTCTACATAAGTGCATTAAATGCCTGTGCTTTCCTACTTGTATTATGCTCACTGTGTATGCACAGTGGTGGACTGTAAACACCAAATTAAATGTCAGATTGATTAACAAATGCGGTACGAATGCCATATATGTGATGTTATAATTAAATGTATGTCATTTGTTAGGGCTGTGTCATGCTAAAATATGATGAGCATTCTTTAATCTACAAAATCAGAGAACCACACCACTTCACACAGGGTTATATTTTTTGGAAACCATAGCTGGGTGACATTCCAAAAAGCGTTCATCACTTGCCTTCTAGAGTATTTCGGCAACCTGTATGTAGTAGTTCTGGTGGCTACTTCAACCGGTAAACTCCTCACCTCTTGGATTCCCTCTAGGTGCCAAACAGCACCCTGAAAAAATGAAATAGCTGTTCTGTACCTGTAGGTAGCAACACAGCTTCAGGTCTACTCAGGGGCCTCCCTGGGTGTGACGTCATGGATCTGCATGTGGCGTCATCCAGACCTTCTGACCTCAGCTGCGTACTTTTCCACGTCTTTCAACAAAGATCTTAAGCTGCTCTCAGTTATAAAATTTTCCTTAATGTTTCTGTGTTGCAGTGGATAGGTCTGTGTCATCAAAGAAGAGGTAGGTTGACATAAGTGGCATTCAAACCATTCCTGAGACTCTTCTTCGGGAGCAGGCAATGCATGAGCTCTGTGAGCACCTCAGCCTGTTCCTGACCACACTGGCTGCCTTCAACATTCAAGGAATGTCTGGTGAAAGCTTCGTATTCGCTGTAAAATACAGATGTATCTGCAGGTTGTGATCTGGTTATGATAGATTCAATAATAAGGATGTTTTTCAAAGGAAGTCATCTCAGTCTAAGTTTAGGAAGGAGTCTTCTTCATCAGGATGTCGATTCTGTTAAAGGAACAAGTCTTTGAATCACAGGATTAATTTATGGCTTTTCCCTCTCCTTGTGCTGTTGCGGATGAGGAAGCGGCTGTCATTGAGCCTCTGTTAACTATGCTCCAATCTCTTATAACGGTCTCTGGTAGGTATTCAGGCCCCATGGAGCCTGTCAATGTTTTGACCATGTATCTGCTGTCTATTCCACCCCGGCCAGATTTGCTTATGGGCAAGATGCCTCTTCAGTCTTTGCATCAGCAGCTGTTCTTTTGATGCCAAGCCTCTCTGTCAGCATAAAGACCGGTACTGTCTGTGGCACAGTCTCAAACTCTGCTCCCAGGACAAATGTGGCAGAGTCCCAAGATTCTTGCACAAAATTCAGTTGAAAATGTTGTTACCATAAAGGTGGAAGCTGAGGTGGATTCGATCTGTTCAGACTCTTTTGAGGAGGAGCTTCACCTGTTGTGTCTCAGAACCTACATATTTTTGGCTCTTCTGGTGCAGTTAGTCCCAATTGCCTTCCAGCAGCTCCTTCCTGCTGACTTTATACGTTTCAAAGAAGTGTTGAGCAGGGTAACTGAGGTCCTGGAATTATCTTGACCCTTAACTGGGGTAAATAAACAACGTTTTGACTGACATTCTACAGACTGACCACTCATATTGCCTTTTTAATGAGGCATTGTTGGACTGGAATCTGCTAGCTCCTGAGCAAGTCATCTGCCTGGTGTACTGTCAGCAACTGACCAGGAGAACTGGCATTTTTGTCCTCTCACCCAGCTATAGGCACCCGATGTTATATGTTGGCAGTGGTAGTTTGCTTCCTTCCACAACTGACAGGTAATTCTTGTGGCTAGAATGAATGGTGAGCTCTTAGTTTTTGTAATACCTTGTGACTGTTAGTGCATTGCTTCCATGCTTTATGGGAGATGGCTAGCGGGTGTTTCTTGCTGAATTATATAAGAGGCCACTTTGATTGTGTTTGTGGTTGTTAGACAGCTTCTGGAGTCTGGTCTTGACACATGGGCTTAGTGACCAGATCTATGAGTCCTTGACTTCCTTCATAGATATTCCTGGTTGAACTCCTCTAATCTCCATGGTGATGGTCAGCCAAATGTCCTGGATGCAGCCTTTGATGGTTTTTACTGCTATAACATGTTGACCTTCCCTTCTTGAAAATGAATTTGTTACAGCATGTACTGAGAGCCGGTCTGTGGATTTACCAACTGTTGTGAGCTTAGCCATAGATGATGTGAGTTTTGGACGTTTTACAAAGCTGTGACGTTACTTGCATTACCTACACTCCCATTTTGATCACTGGTTGCTTCTGTTTTCCAGTGGCTGATAGAGCAAGTGTGTCTTGTTAGGGTGCCGTAACCAGAAGCAACAATTTTCTTCATTACAAGCATTCTGTTTTAGACCTTATTGAATCCCTACTGGAGAAGTGGGCATGGAGTGGTGGTTGTGTTCATGGGAATGATGCTCTTCGTGTTCAGTCTGTGCAGAGGTTTATTGTGTTGCAAATCCATGGTGTTGTGCTGTCCTCTTCTAACCACATTAAGCACAGCCCTTAGGGTGGGCAGGTGCGACTGCGTTTTCTTTATTTTCTATGGGAGTCTTTTTTACTAGATAGGTGTCCAGTAGTCTTTGATGGGATTTTCACCTATGGTTGGACATGCATGCTCTTGTGGTCCCTTGTTTGGTGGCAATTTCTTTCGTTCCTGAGATGGGATGGTGTTCAGGTTATACAACGTTGCTCTTTTGCATTACAGGTCATCCTTTTTTGCTGTAAGGAGCACGCTTTGTCTTTGGTTCCGTGACATCTACCTTGTTTTCAGAATATTGGTGCTTGATCACTAGCCCCCTTTAAGGAGCAGCACAAAGTGTATTCAGTGTCTTGAATTAGGTCATGCTTCCTTTGGCTGCTCCCCATGAGCACTAGAATTGGCTTGATGAATATGTAGCTGTGCCAACCTGTAAGGGAAGCAGATGTATTTACCTGTGGGAGCTCATTTGAGTCCTGTTTGCTGCTTAGTGTTCTCCTAGAAAGGGATTGATCAGAACAATAGAAATTTGCTCATAAAGTACTCATTCAGTCTACGCAGTCTGTGTCCTGTTCCTCCCTTTGTTGAAGATGCTTCCTGAGAAGGTGACACCAGGAACATCCTTGAATGTATTATGTTGTTTATTTTTATCATTTGGGTAGGCATGTTGATTGTATAGGATGTTGTTCCCCTTTAGATGTTGAGCGTCCTCTGATGAGCAGAGTATATTGTGGTGAGTCGCACATACCAGTCCCTCAGGTATGTTTATTAACACTGGGGTGGAAGCTGACTGTGGCTTCCTTTACGGGACCCTTTTTTCCTTGGTGGTGGGGGCCTTAATGTCCTTCCACTCTATTGTTACTGTGAACCTCTGTAGAGCCTATTTTTTATGTCCTCCTGGCATTTGGTGTCCAGCCTCGCTGTGATATGTTGGGCTCATTCTTTGTGTAATACTTTTCTGAGATGTTATTAGTTGGCGTTTCATCCTGCTCCAGTGGAGGCGTTACTACGGACAGGAAAATATCCAGTTGTCACTCCCTGGACATTACTTATCATATGTCTCCTCTATTGACACGTGGTTTACTCAACACTCAACCCCTGAGAATTAGTGACCATTTTCAGATCCCTTTCTTCCTTATACATCTTTCGAAAAATAGAAATTTGTTGAAATTAGATGTTAGGTTTAACTGATCTTTGTTTGACCTGTATGTTATGGATCTTGGAATTTTTAGGAGGTAGCTATATTTGGATATTTTGCAGGACATTTTGATGTCATTGTCTCTTGCCAGGCAATAGAAATTCTCCCTACCCTCCAGCGTGTTTCCAAGAAGCTGGATGGAACAGAGAGTTTGCTGTTTCTGGTCTTTTGTCATTGTTTCCAGGTCGGACTAGCAGGACTGATGATCTTCATGGGCCTATAAGACCCTTTCATGTGTCTCTGATTAGACGCTGATCCTGGTGGTATTGCTTTGGAGCTTTAGCTGCACTTTCAGTTGGAGAGATTTACGTTGGTCATGAAGATTTGACCTGTAGCTGGGAATTTTTGTAAATTGGTGGTTATCACCCTTACGGCTAGCAATAGCCCATCACATCAATGGATCTCCCTTCATTAATGTGCATATTATTTGCAAACGACTAGTAGAATTGTTTTTTCACTAAAGTAGTGGTCCATTAAGCAGGTTCACTCTTGTGGCAATCCTAATAATTACAGGGAGGGAAAGAGAAGGCTTGTTTCCTGTTTTTTCCGTCTTGCAATTCTTCATCTCAGTTCTGATGTTGTCATAAGTGCAGGTGTGTCGTGATCCAGGGGAGATGTTTAGTTTGTAGGCAAGATAGACACAGGTGCTATTCTTGGTAGGCCTGAAGATCTATCTAGTCTTGAAGGTGATTCATGTATGCAAGCTGAGCCAGTAGGGTTTCTTCATACGGGTAGTGGCTATATTGTCATGTTTTTTCAGTCTTTTGAAGTATGCTGCAGCATTTCAGTGTGTCAGTGTGTTTTCTTAGAGGCCATAGAGCAATAAAATGCTTCCATCCATGTGTGATATGGAGGTTTCCCTTTTTATCGGGAGAGAGATCGGGTACCATTGTGTCCTGGTTTTCTTGGCGATGTGTTCCTTGAGGGAGAATTTGTTGAGGGTGAATCTGTATTACTTTGTGATGGTTAAAAATTGTGGGTTGAAGCCATGCAGGTTCATGTAGTTGAACCACGTGTAGACTGGTCATTCTTTGTTGTTCATAAGTAGGAAGTCCATTGGAATTACTTAGGATGGTAATGAAAATTAAAAAGGACCATGATAAGGTTCTAAACATGATGAACTTTGAAAGACATTTTTCCTTGAGTTGCACTTGCACTGTGTCGTACTTTAACTTTATTCAAATAGCACCTTTCTGTGATCTTTTTTGAGGAATATGATAAGGAACAGCAGCTCATGTGGGAGGATGACATTTAGGCATGTGCATTTTACTATTTTTTTAGGGTGATGATTAATGACCTTGCATGGTAAATAATATTTGAAATGGATAGCTCATTATATCAAGAACTGTTAGCAATAAAAAATATGGAAGAAAATCTCCTTTTAGTGGCATTTGCACTTTATTAGACTTGCACCTTTACTGACCTAGCACGTAGCCATAACAATGAGTTCATTGCATATTGTGGAAAGTACTAAGGTACGAAGAAATTTGGAAGGAGCACTTGTTTTGACCATACTGCCATCTAATAGTATTTGCACTTCATTGATGTGGTTTTTTTACGGTATAACTGAATATTGAGGAACTTAGAAGGAGAATTTGCAATAGTGGGGAGAACAGATCCTAACCTGGGTACTAAATTTCTGAAGTAAAATGGTAAGGTAAAAAGAAAAAGATAGAAATATGGCAATGGATTGATATTGCTTGGGTCCCCCAATCTTATATTTTTCTTTTTTTTCTCGCAATCCTTTCTTTCTTTCTTTCCCATTTCCTTTGGTTTATCATCTATGGAATGGAATTTAAAGAGAAAGGACATAAATTGTTGAGTATAAGGACTAGGTGTTTTAGGGAATATAATTTGTATATTTGATGGACTAGGGTTAATCTATAAGGCTTCCATTAGGAATCGCCATGATAGCATGCACAATCGCGATGAATTGTAATGATTTGAATGTACTTTACATTTACTTCTGAGACGGATGAAAAATGAATGTAAAAAAATACATAGTGAAGTAGTGAATATCTCTTGATCTAGCAAGCATAATACAAATACTACCAGTGGATGACATGGTACAAGGGTTGTGACATTGTACTTTACATCAGTTTTATTGGTAAAATTCTAAAAAGCCTATATATATTTAAAATTTTTGACGGGGATGCAGCAGATCTGTGGATCTGCTGAATTTCTTTAAAAAAAAAAAAGACAAGCGGGTGCTCCCACACTTGTTTCAGCTGCCGGGTGGGCCAGATCTTGGGGACATGTCCTGGGGGCATGTCAAATTGTTAATGTGAGGCTAATTACATGCATGAATTGCAGAATGCATGTCTAATTAAATGCCGGGGCCGCCTGGCCTCCCCGCAGCCCGGGGGATCGGCACCTCTCCAGGACTCATGTCTAAATGCGGTGGGCCATTTGTGTGTGTTTCCACCCCCTCACCCCCCTCCAACACCAGGACTGCCACCACCCTGGGGTTAGAATGCCCCCCGCAGCCCCTGGCACCCTTACCTCCCCATGGCTGACATAAAAGAATGAAGAGGGTCTGTTGCCAATCCCTGGCCCCGGGGACCACCACCTCCCCTGGGCTAAGTGAAATGCTGGAGGGCCCTCTCAAGGAGCCAATAATGGCCCTTTGGACAAAAAGGCCACAAGGAAGGTTCCTGCCTCAGATATAGAAGCTGGGTGTTATTCCAGCTACTTTCTTGTGCTCAGAAAGGATGGAGGTCTTCGTCGTATTTTAAATCTTGACTCTCTCAATTCCCCTCTGTGAAAGGACAAATTCAAGATGCTAGTGCTTCCACAGTTTCTGTCTGCCCCAGGTCTTGGAGACTGTGTTACCACACAGTCTCCAAGACCTTGGGCAGACAGAAACTGTCTTGGACTGTTGGATGCTTATTTCCAAACTCCTATGCTGTAGGGCCATAGACACTGACTGTGGTTCAGAGTAGGTTGGGAACATTTTCAGTTTGTGGTGCTCCTGTTTGACCTTCCCAGTGCCTCTTGGGTGTTCATAAAAGTTATTTATGGTGATTGCAGCCAACCTTCAGAGATTGGGTGTTCTAGTCTTCCCCTACGTCAGTGACTGAATGTTGAAGGTGGGCTTACCACAGATTGGGTGTTCCAATCTTTCCCTACCTCAGCAGTTGACTGTTGAAGGTAGGCTTGCCCCAGGCAGTTATAGACCACTTCAGAATGATGGTGAACCTTCTAACATCATTAGGATACACTATCAGCAGGCCAAAGATACACCTGACTTCTTCACAGATGCTATTGTTCATGGTAGACACCCTGGATATGGTGCAATTCCATGCCTTTCCCCTGTAGTGCACAGTTGAGGGCGTTCGGACTTGGATCCCGATCTTTCCGAGTCAGTCCTAGATCTCAGTAAAAGTGGCTTTCAAAGTTCTGGGCCTTCTTGCCTCCTACATCCTGTTTGTCAGCCATGTCCGGTGACATATGCGGGTTCTACAATGGGATGGGATGTCTCAGTGGGCACAGCTCCAGGGGAAGTTATCATATTCAATCCAAGTTTTGGAGGAGACTGAAAAATATCTGCAGTGGTGGCTGCTCAAACTTTATTGGACCAGCAGCAGACACCCTCGCCTTACCCCACCCAGCCTTATAGTGGTGACGGATGCATTGCTACTTGATTGAGGAGGCCATCTGGTAGAGGTGGAGATGAGAGGAGTCTGGTGTCCAGTGAAAATCCCGCTCCACATTAAGCTGTTGGAATTCAGGGCTTTGCGCTTGGCTTTGAAGACCTTCCTGCCAGCCATCAAGGGGAGGCTGCTGCAGGTTCTCATGGACAACACCACTGCCGTGTGGTACTGCAACAAGCAGAGCGGGATTGGGTCTTGAGTCCTGAGACAGGAGTCTCTTTGCCTCTAGGACAGGCTGACTCGTCCGCGGAGAACCATGATTGTGAACCACCTGGCTGAGTCTTTAAATACTAGGCCGGACAAACTCTGCTCCTGACGCCTAGCAGATCATAAATTGCAGTTGCACCCACAGGTGCCGGGAGGGTGTCTTCAGCAATGGGGAGAAACCTGGCTTTATCTCTTCACCACCCCCAAGAATGTGCAATGCCAACACTTTTGTCCACTGGAGTTCCCAAGGAGGAGCTCTTATGTAGACATAATACCCAGAGTGGAGATCAGGACTCCTGTTTGCCTTCCCGCCTCCACCTCTCCTGGCTCTAGTTCTGAAGATCAGGAAAAACTGTCCCAAGTCATCCTAGTAGCTCCTGATTGGGTCACAAGAGCGTGGTACCTGGAGCTGCTCGGCATCAACATCTGTCCTCCTTATCAAGCTGCCGCTTCAGAATGATCTTATATAGCAGCAACACAGCAGGGTCCTGCATCCTGGTCTGCGCACTTGTACCTCTATTTGTGGAGATTTCTTTTGATCTCGCTCACTCGAGGTTGTTATCCTGCCAGTCATGCATCCTTCCATGAAATCTGTGTATGCTGGGCACTAGGACTGGTTTATTGTTTGGTGCGGTACCCGCCAGACAAACACTTTGCAGGCCAAACTGTCAGATGTATTTTTGTTTCTTTTGTCTTTGATCCAGTAAGAACTTGTTGGAGCACTGTGAAAGGTCATTTGTCTGCTCTTTTTTAATCTTTTTACATTCAATCAATCAATCATTTGTTAAGCGCGCTACTCACCCGATAGGGTCTCAAGGCGCTATGGGGGGAAGGGGTTGCTACTGCTCGAAAAGCCAGGTCTTGAGATGCTTCCTGAAGGTCAGGAGGTCCTGGGTCAGACGTAGGTTGATGGGGATGGAGTCCCAGGTTTTGGCGGCGAGGTGGGAGAAGGAGCTGCCGCCATTAGTGGTACGGTGGATGCGGGGGACGGTGGCGAGGCTGGCGGTGGGGACGTGGAAGTTGAGACGCTCATTGAGGTAGGCAGGGCCGGTGTTGTGCCTTGTGAGAGTGGATCAGGAGTTTGAAGATGATCCTTTTGTCATTTGCCGTCCTTGTTCAAATCACCAGTCGTGATCCGTTTCCTTAAAGTACAGCATGCATGGACGGCACTTATATGCACCTCGGTTCATCATTTCCGGGGCAAAACAGTGTACTGCTTTAGATTTTTTTCAGGATCCATTCTAACACCTGGGCAATACTAACATGTTGAGTAATCTGCAGTTAGAGTATCCACCACAAATAGCATTACAGGAGGTAAGTAACTTGTTCTCTGTGGGGACCAGTTGGATGGTCACCTAGTATGGCTGAAGAGCCCAATACCAGGGTTATAATTATCTTGTTTTAGAGATGAGCTAAGAAAGGGTTGATCTACCAGGTGACATAGTGTGTGGAATGAGAATACTTCCTTCTCCTCAACCATTGCCAAGCAAGACTTCAGTAAGAAAAGAACAAAACTAAAATTAAGTTCTGAGACAAAAAGCTAATCAGTCAACTTAATTAGTGGGTTTGTGTTCTCTGTGAGATGGTTGAGCACAAGATGTGATCCCATAGGACCATTCAAATGATATACCTAGGAGTATCCAGGCCAGCAAAGCATCACCTGAGCATTGGTTCCTTATACCTTTCCGATCTATCCAAATGATCACAGAAATAAATATAAACTGAGTTTGAGCCATATCATTACCAAAAAGATATAGTCATGGCTTTTTTTCTGGTGAATGTCTCTAATTCTGTAATGCTTAGTGACTCACAAATATGAGTATCATCCTTCATGACACATTGGCCTTTTAATCATATGGCCCTCTCTGCCCCCCGATAAGTCTACAAGTATATTAAGATCTTGATGGTCTTATTGTATTTTCTTTCTTCTGCATTTCCCATTATCGAGGGAATGTTTAACAGAATCACCATGCCATAAGATTTTCTGTCTCCAAGCTATAAAGGAGTGCCAAAAGGAAAGTCCTCTGTACCTTCACTGCAGTTTCAGTCACCAAATGCAATTGAAGGCCCCATGGAGGGCTACAGAGAAAATGTCCTCTAAGTAGAAACAGAAGAATCCTTGAAAAGTGTTTAGTTGTGCAAAAATTGTATTACTGCTTCCTCAGTCTTGTAATGTTGGTTGTTGATGGAGCTTGTTGAATTTTACTCTGGCTTGTGAACTGCATTCATACTGACTCTTTTTGCCTTTTGCTCAAGACATGGAACTGTTTAGTTGTCGATGTCCTCACCCTACACACTTTCTTCAAGGACCTGAATGCATATATTTTTCGATATGATCAGTTTTCAAGATCATCACAGCAGAGTTTCCAGAATCTTTAGGAATGCCTGCATGTGTTCTTGCGTGGATCCCAGGTTACTCTGAAGTGATTTACACCACCCTATTGTCCATTGTACCATTAGGCATCCGTTTGATTAGCAAGGTATTGAGTATTCTGATTCTTTTGTTTTTGAGAACCTTTTCGTTTGGTGTATTTATTTCTGTAATGTTTTATGTCAATTTAGCTGTAACACCTCACATTATCAATGATTGTTCATGAATAAATAGTAATTATAAGCTAGTCATGCTTGAAGTTTCTAATCTAATTATGGCTCAATGTTGACACATGGTCATGCTGAGTTAATTGCTGAGTTAATTGCATCACCCATTTTCAGCACTGAGTTCTCCCACAATTCCATGATAATCCATCCATTCGCCCCAGATTTTTTATGTTTTGCAGACACTCCAAGGATGTATTCGTGGTGGTCTTAAGCTTCATGCAGTGGCCCATGCCTTACACCCTTGCCATAGGACCAGGTGCTGTTTATTCCGCAATTTTTTTGCGATCTCTTTATGTGATTACAAATCCTAGGTTTATCAATTCTAGTTTATTTCTGTTAGTGTCTAAGTCACGGGGTCTGTGCAGGAGATTGTTTACCATTCTACCCGAGTTGCCGTGTAGTCAGTTCATGAAGTATGTCTCTCGCTCCTGCCTAGAATTGTCTAATCTAGGAGCATCACCATGTTGTGTGGAGGAGGTCTCTGGTTGGTCTCTGCATCTTAGGCAATTGGGCCAGCTAATTTTCCCAATATACCACAGCCAGTGTTGCATGAAATATACTTGGTAAAGATTTTTAGGTTGAATGATGCAAAATTGGTTGGTTATTCTTTGTTAGTGAGAGTTCCATCATCTCCCTCCTATAACTGTCTGAGAGTGTTGAAGGTGTCCAGTGTGTCTATCGCCACTGATTATTATACACTTGAGATAATCCGGTGTCCCCTATCTTTCCATCAGTAGTTTTGCCTCCAAGATATTAAAATCAAGAGGTTCTGTGAATACTTTAATGTGAGTATGTAGGTAAATCCTAATTGTAACTATTTGAAGAATTGACATTTATGCATGTTGATATTGGACTACTCGGCTGCAAATGAGTATGTGGTGGTGCCAGTCATAACATCACCCAACGTTGAAATCCCTATATTATCTCATCCATGAAAGGCTTCTAATGTGTTGAATTGGTGTAATTTATTACCTAACTACACTGGGGTTTCTTTTGTGACTCAGTTGTACCAGCCTACCCTTTGTAAAGTCTGTTGCCATACTTTTATCACTGTTTTCATTACAAGTAGGGAGGTTGAATCAACATTCCTGCCACAGAAGGGATGCAGTGGATTAATATCTCCCTTTGTCCATTTCTCTGCTGGGAAGTGGGGTCATCATCGGAGTCATTACGCCACTCATTTATACTTAGATGTGTGGCACAATAATATGCACCACACTTGCTGCACAATTCGGGTGTCATATTCAGAATCATAGCATCTGGTCAAGGCAATTTTTGGTGAGCCCCCAAGCTCAGAGGAAGGATCAAAGCTATAAGAGAGTTAAAGAATTCACATTGAATGTCATATAGGTAGTTTTAAAGTTGGTACTATAGGCATGGTAGGAGGTACTGTTTCAAATATGGCCTCATTCCCCTTCAATGATAATAGGAGTGGGTACATGGAGGCAATATTCCTTTGTTGCTGGGACATCTGGGTCTGCAACGTTGCACTGCCATGTGTGTTTTCTGTCTCTGGCAATATAGACACTTAAGTGTCAGAACCCCACCCAGGTGAACATCATGCCGCATCCCACTGAACAGTTAGCACTTCAGTTGTAATCAGGAAAACTATTGACTGGGTTATGTCTAAGCCTGTGAATTTGCTAAAGGTTTGGAGTATTTTCAAGGCTCTAACGTCCAGTTCATCTGGGGAGATGCAAAGATATAAGTAAATTGTCTGCATAACGGGCAGTCTTTGTTCCACCTCAGACATCCATGTGAAACCCCTCAGAAGTTCATTAATTACAACAGAGGACCAATCTCAATGTTAATAGGGGGCTACCTTGCCTGGTCTCCCTAAGTACAGGAAAGGCCTTTGAGGGTTATCCCTCCAATCTGAATGTTTAGCCACCAGATCAATGCATTAAGTGATGTACGTAACCCCAAAATCTGGGCCCTAGATTGATCTTTTGTAATATTGCAAAAAGGTAATCTGATTCAACAGAATTGAATGCCCTTTATAAATCTACTTTTAGCAGGCTTTAATAAGCATTCTAGTCACTCTGCTTGGACCAGGGCTTTAAGAAGGCATCTCATTTCATGTCTCGTAGATCTCTGTGTCATTAAACCACGTTGGTCTGGGTGTAACAGACAGCCTGTCACACCAAGCAGGTGAGTAGCCGATACCTTGGTGATGATTATGACTTCAACATTGACTAAGGAAATCAGGAACTAGGATGAACATAATTGTTGTGGTCAATCAGACTTGGGTATTACGATTATTTCTCATATAAGTAGACCTATTGGGAGCTCACCAATCATTGTCTCTTCTGCAAGCATTGCATCAAGATATATGGTTGCTTGCATGATGTATTTGAAGAACTTGGCAGGAATCCAGCTGGGCCAGGCACCTTCCAACATTTAATATCAGTTAGGGCTACTGACAGTTCCTCTTCATTAATTTCTTCATCTAGTAGTTCTTTCTTTTCCTCGGAGAGCTATTTCACTAGGATGTCTTTTATACATTTCTGAAGCATGGTTCGGCCCCTTTGGCATATAGTAGTTGGTAGTATGTTGCAAATGCTTGTGCAACCAATTGGGTACTTATAACTGTGTGACTATGTGGGTGTTGTGTGTAGTTGATTTGTTTATGTTCTCTTTACATTGGCAAAGCCTGAACAGCATCTTACTAACCTTATTCGATCACCTATGCACATGGATTTGGGGAGTCCGCCATGTGGCCCAAGCCTTGTTTATTAAAGTCTGCGTCACTTCTGTTTTTTTGGTGATCTGCATTCCTAAGTAGTTCAAGATTCTTTTTTGGGTTTATTGGGATTACAATAGCAAGAACCACCTCCTCTTGCTGACTTCTTTTGAATACTACTACATATCTAACTGCCATGGGCTCTGATGAAGAGTTTGAATTCTTCCTAAATGGAATCTGGGAGGTAGCTGAGCCTCTGTTATGTGCAAAGTACTCTTCTGTTTCGTCTGATACAAAGGCTGTAAATCTTTCATTGGTCATTCACCAAACGCCAAGGCAGCACCCATTTCTTCGTCTGCATTCTGGACCACCTGATGTGGTGAGTTCTGATGTTCATTGATCAGAGGTCACATCTGCACTCAACCAACTTAGGTCAAATTATTTTCAGGCATTAGGAAATTATCTAACCTTGGAAACAGTTATTGGCGAGAACTGTGCAGGGGATATGGACTGACTTTCTTAACACACCCAGGCAGATGGAAATGCTACACCTCCTACTAACAGCAGGGAGGTGTGATGTATTATAACACGCAAACACTGCACGCGATCTCGTCATTCGAGATGGAATGACGAGGACGCGTGAGGACGGTTGGACGGTGGACCGATCGATGGCTGAGGCGACAGAGATTAAATCTATGATTGTACCCATATACGTGTAGTGGGACATTATTACCTCATTACATTTGGCGACGAAGGTGGGATTCGAACATAAGAAAACAGCCATTTATCATCCAGAAACCAACGGTGCAGTTGAAAGATTTAACAAGTACATAAAGGAAAGCATTCAACTCGCAAAAGTGAATGCTCTGAGTTGGCGTGCAGAACTTTTGAAAAGGATTACAGCCTATCGGTTCTCTCCACATTCAACTACTGGCAGATCCCCTTTTGAACTGTTTAGGAAAAGGATACCTAATACCAAGTTGTCTCCTGGATGGATGGAGTGGATAAAAAATGGATATAATTTGGTGAACACGGAGTGGAGAGATAGAGAAGAAAGGCTCATAGAGAAAAGGAAACAAGAATTTGATACAAGGAAGAGGGTGTGTAAAAATAATATAGTTGTGGGTGATGTGGTGAAGGTGAAGCCACCAGTTGGATGTCTTGAGTGGTCAAAGTTCACTAGACCTCTTCATGTGATTAAACTTTTCAAGAATGCTGTAAAAACTTCAGATGGCAAGATATGGAACATGAACAGAGTGGTTCGGTTGAAAGGGATGGTGGAAACGGGTATTAGTACTGAAAGGTCCAGAGGAGTTAGAGACAGTGTTGGGTCAAGAACACAAAATAAGGGACGACATGATACTGATGAATTGAACGCAATGAGGAGAAGTGGTAGAAGGAAGATAAGTCCCGGACATCTTAAAGACTATGTTCTCATTTAAAAAAAATTGACGTTTATAGGGTTGTGTGATAGCTTGTATTAAACTTATTTAGCGGATAGGTGGGGTTGATATGATGTTTAGTTGATATGTTTGGTGTATACATAGTTTTGGTTATACATTTATTTGTTGTCATGGTTATGTGGGAACATCATTTCTGTATTAATTTGTTCATTGTATAAAAGGGAGATGTGTGATGTATTATAACACGCAAACACTGCACGCGATCTCGTCATTCGAGATGGAATGAGGAGGACGCGTGAGGACGGTTGGACGGTGGACCGATCGATGGCTGAGGCAACAGAGATTAAATCTATGATTGTACCCATATACGTGTAGTGGGACATTATTACCTCATTACAGGAGGCACACCATATAGTAACACTACTATACAAATCACTTAAGATGGACAAACCCAGGACTGTGGCAGTGGCACACGCAGCATGGGGAGCGAACCTGCCATAGCCATTGACGGACGGAGAAGGGAAACGGACATATGCGTTGGTCAAGGGTTTTTCTGCAACACAAGGTTTAAATTGGCACATTTCAATTTTGTGCACTGTACATATTTAACACTGGTCAGGCTTAGTTGAATGTACAGAGATATGGGTGCAGCCAGCGCCAGGTGTGGGGCGGAAGGTGCATCTTTTTTTTACACATGGAATGTGAATCTACTGGAATGCATGCATGATAGATGCAGGTGGTGGCACGATTGCAAGCTGCAACAAAGTTGGACTTTGGGGTATTGTACAAAGAGTGTTTGCTGGGACTTGTCAGTAGGCCTAAGGGGGGGTAAGATAGTGTAGAAATGTTTGCAGTTGGCAAATGGCTGTAAGTTGCTTGGGGCAGAGGCATTCCTCGCTGAGGCTGTGGGTGAAGGATGTTATGGAATGGCCAATAGCCGAAGAAGTCCACATTAAACTACACAGATAGGGTGAAGTACTACAAGACAACTTGGAGGTCTGGGCTGGGTTACTAGAAACACAGTCGCAAAATGCTGGGAATGTAACTCTGCAGGGGCATACACCCAAGAGGAACGAAGAGACTGGGGAAGGGACTAATCAGACTAGTGACTCTGTCCAACACCCATGAATAAGGGGAAAGCAATATGGGGATGATAAGGGTAAAGGAATGGTTGTGACTTTTGAAGTAGTGAGAGTGTGGCACACAACTCCTGGTCTGGGCTTTGTCAATGGGGGTGGTTTTAGAGAGACCAGAAGAAATACCACCAGACTCCTCCTTAGGTGGGATTAGCAAGCATGATTAATTTATGTACCTTTTTGGGGGTCTTGTATCTGTTACTGCTGTGGGGGTGGGGGGCATATTGACTGACCTATGGTAAGACATGATACATAGACATTGCATGGGTTGTACTCTGATTATGTTTGACCGTGATCCTACAAAGGTGGGATACCTGTACTAAAACTTGTAATCATTTTTTTTTTTTAAACCCTTGGGAACAATGTGCTTCAAAGTAAAAGGTGTACTGTCGCTGTTTGGGGTGGAGGTGGCACCATACATCGCACATGCCAGTGGCAGTAAGGAATTTTGCAAAGTACAAAGGCCCCCTCTGTAGAGGTGCTCTTTTCCCGGTTTTACCTGGTTGTCAGTCGAGCATTATATTAAGGTCTCCTCACATAATTGGTATCCCAGTTGAGAATTGCAGGATAAAGCTGACCAAGTTGTTCAAGGAAGGTGGGTGTCCCAGCAGGAGTCTACCGGTGTGAAGGGCAGATAATTTTTTAATAACATGGCAGCTCCATGTGATTCCCTCTTTAATCTGGCATGCCCAATCATTGAGAACCCCTGTCACAAAAGAAAGGGACGGTTTCTGTCCATAAAGTGGGTTTTCTGTAACAGTTTGCCCCATATTGTTTGGACGTTATGAGCGTTGCCCCTCTGTTGGTCTTAATGAATAAACTGTTACTTCCAGATTATAATTTGTAAAAGTTTAATTTGTAAAATTTGTAAAAGTTTGCAAAAATGTGTATAATTTGTAAAAGTATCTTTAGATGTATTGGTCATGTGGGGTTACATGGTGATTGTTTCTGACTTTTTTGTTGTGTTGCTGTTGAAAGGTCATGCGTAACTGAAGAAAACATAACCCAAACTCCTCCCTTCTCCAACACACCACGTTCCACCCTACACATCTCACCCTACACATCTCCAACTCACAGTATCTGTCATTTGATGCATGCCCTAGGCTCCACCGGTGTGGCTGATTACCCACGGGGAGCTGTGCAACTGAACATCCTATCCCTATAGTAAAACACACAAAAATAGCAGTTCCGGAAAGTTGTTGGCCCGACTCCTTTGGCTGATTCCGCATCCACCCAGTGCAGAATATTATCTAAAATCTGGCAAAAGTCTGTGTAGTTAGAAAGGAGCAGTGTGAGCAGAATTTCAAGGAAAAAGAATGCTCAAGAAAAATGCGTGCAACACAGTTCAAGGTGTTTAAAAGCGGGTCACGTTCTTAGTCTGGCTCTCTTGTTTAGGAATGACTGCCACTTCAGCCAACCCTCTCTCGTCCCTAGAGCAGGTGGGCTCCAGCTCCCTTTCCTCACATTGATCTGCAAGGGGATCAATGTTCAATTATGTCAACGTCTCCGCCTTTTTTGCCTCTGGGTTCTATTTCAGATTTTCCCTTTCCTCGGCATAGTCCTAAGCTGTCTGTGGTGACTCAAAGAACAACAGCATACCATGAACATTAAACCTCAGTTCAATGGGACACATTAAGACCTATTCCCGTTTTGTAGCTCTTACCTTTTCCTTCAGTGTGAGAAAGGAGCACGGCTGTCAGCGCGCTTGGTGTGTGTATAGTCAGTGGGCAAAAATCTATGGGCTGCAGTACTTCCCAAAGAGTTTGTCAGTGTTTGAGACTATTTGCAATCATTCCTTTGATCAACTTTTGTGTGCTTAATGCCCTGAGTGCCAAAGGTATGCCCGGACGTGGAGCCCTTGCTTGCTGCACCACAGGATCCAAGGTATAGCTCAATGACCAGGCTTAACAGGACCAAAATGGGCCTGGGATTGGTTGTGTTCCCTTCTAGAAGGGGGTCTTTCCTGACAGTTCCAGATGGACTGTTTCCATGAGGGGCAAGATCAGTACTAATTTGCATAAAGCAGGACTCTGTCTAAAGTGTCACAGTTGGTGAAAAAGACATAGGCTGGAAATCTACCCAGAGCAATTGCTAATGGTATAGACCAGTGGTTCGCAACCTGTGGTCCGGGGACCCCTGGGGGTCTGCGAAGCCTTCTCAGGGGTTCCGCAAGAGCCTAGAAAATTAAAAAATATTAACAAATATTGACACATTAGGTCCCCAGCTTCCAGTAATGACTCGTACGGGGGTCCCCGGGTTCCCATGATGATTCAGTGGGGGTCCCTGGGTTCCATTAATGTTAAAGTGGGGGTCCACAGAAATCAAAAGGTTGGGAACCACTGGTATAGACTATTTGCAAGCATGCCTCTCATCACCTTTTATGTGTCGTGATATAGTCTGGAAACAAAATAACTTTGTTAGACTTCGATTATGAGGATAGCATCTCTAGCCATATAGTTTAGGAGGCATACAATAACTGGGTGGGCCCAGCGCGGATGGTGGGTGGTCTTAGTGTTCAGCTCCTAGTGGGCCTTCTCTTTTACAAAGCTGTGAGAGATTTTCTACATGGGACAGGACATCAACTTCTTGGTGATACATTGTGCAGGATTTGAGCCTTCCAAACTCTCTGGCATTACTACTATGCACAGGTTGTTTGTGTGGGCTTTGCTTTAGCGTCCTCTACCCTGTCCTCCAGTTGCTTTGCAGTAGAAGACAAGTTGAGCGATCATGCCTTTAAAAGTTTAAAGTGTTTTCTCCGCCTTAGGAATTTAGCTCTCTCCTTGTGACATTTTCTCCATAGTTTTGCAAAAACATGCCCAATCGTACTTTGTCTATCCTGCCTTCAAGTGGTGCTCTGGTCTCTTTTATGGGTTGCAATTAGGACCTCTTTGGTTGAGGCCATGCGGTCTATATATCTTGCAGCTTCTGGAGAATCCACCTGCACAGTCAGTGCAGGTCTGGCACACTTGTTCATCTTAGTTTAAGTGCCTGGGTTGCCTTACCCTTGACAATGATTATGACTGTTGATGCCAGAATATGCAAATGTACAGGCAAGGGCACTCCAGATCGGAGAAGAGCATCTCCCAGGAAGCAGGGTCCAGGAGTCAAAAAGAGAGGCAGCCATGTTGACGGAGCCCAAGGGGGGCACACAGAATTCCTGCTTCTACCTCTTCACCAGCTGGTAAATAGCAGGTATTTTCTGTGGTCTGATCTCTTGACCTCTGTCACTGTCGGCGGTGTGCTCCTATGTCACACTTCATAACATATTTATGTTCGGTATCTGGATATGGCAGACAAACATGTTAATATGTGTTGTCATGGTCAGCGTAGTACACCACATATGAGGGAAAAGGTGATGTGTATATCCAGGCACCAACAGTACAGGAATAAATGTGAATGAGCACATCAGTACATTCCTCCTTATGCCAGTCTAACTTCCCTTTAATTTACTTTCCAGGAGTGATCCGAAGACAGGTTTCCAACAGTATTGGCACCATTTTTGTTAAAAATGTGCTTCCTTTTGAGAAGTATGTCTGTCATCTTTGTATGCTGGCTACCACCCGTAACCGACCTCTCTGTCAAGTGTATTAAAACATTTCACCATGATCACTTTCAAGTTTGTCATGTTGTCTTAATTAGTATTTGTAGTGGAACTGCAATAGTAAGCAGATGAAGACAGGCTTTGATGCAAGGAGTAGGAGATGCCTTTGAGTGTTTAATAGGTGACATGGAGCGGGTGGAAGATGCTGCTGTACTTTCCCGGAATTCACTATGCTTACCCACTGTTGCCTGGGTGCAGCACTAAACTCTGTCCTCGTGATGGTGACTACACATGAATGCCTAGAGCCCTTGCGCTGGATCCTAACTCCTCACTTGAAGGCACTGTGAAAACCATTTGTCCACTCAAGACATGGACAGGTGTCAACCCTGCCTCATTGCGTCAACCTATCCATTCGCAGGCACCATACCTATGAGACACTAGTTGTAAACGACAGTCAAAATTATATTGCCAGTAACAACTAGGTTCTGTGTTACCTGAAAGACCCGACAATCAACCACAAACTAAGAAACCCTAATGGAATTAAAGGAAAAGCTTTCCACAGTGAGCCTCTGCAGTTTTGCTTACTGCAGTGCTTGTAAACAAGTAAGTATTGCATAATTTCACATGACTTTAAATAAGAGATTAGCAGCAAATAAAAAGTGAAAGGGGATGTGAGTTTTACGCACGGGGAAATTAGTCACATGGCCAATTACCCTTGCCGATTTGTATGTTCTTTGCAAGGTTCCTGCTGCTATCGATATGAATAAGAACGTAGCACATCCCAGTCCAGTGTCTGTGATGTGCAGAAAACATTTCTGATCTTCAATAAAGCAGTGGAACGGGGGTGTGAAGACTAGTTTTCTGTGTGCTTTAATTTATCCCGTCCTTAACATAATGGAATGTATTTTGCATTGGAGACTTAGGGGCATATTAATGAGCCCTTTGCAGCACCGAAGTGTCACTTTTTGTGACGGTCCGGCGGCGCAAACTACAAAATCTTATCAATGAGGCCACACAAAGCCACTTTGCTTGGCTTTGAATGGTCTCATAGATATGGAGTAAGGCAAGACTGAGTAATTAAATGCGTTGCCTTACTCTGCGCCAGGGAGGATTCCCATGGGTGTTGCGATGAGTTTTACCACACAACACCCATGGATTTTGATGCACCACCAGATTTACGAGAGCCTGTAAACCTGGGGAAGTGCCAAAACCCTACGCCTTCTCATGGGAGGCACAACAAGGAGAAATATTTTCAGTTCTCCTATTCTATGTGTGCTGCATTCTGACATAACGTAGCAAGTTGATTACATGAACACGAGACCCACTTTGTCAGTCTAATGAAGATATAATGTACCTAGGGAGACATGAATAACTCTGAAAAATGCTGGACACGCTGAACCTGTGATGACAAAAAAGAGTTATTGGATTCTGTGCCGAGTAGGCTAGTGAAGAGTAAACTATTATTATGTTAATTTTTCTAAAGCGCACAAATACCATTGCAGCTTATCCTGGCGCTGAGAGAATTGAATAGGAACTATAAGAAGAAGGAGACTGACTCCTATCCAGCCAGGTCTTCAAGGCTTTCCTGAACTGCAGCAGATCATGTGTTTTGCACAGAGTAAGGAGTCCATTCAAGAGTTTGGCTGCCACCACCAAAATGGCCTTTTCTCCAGAACGTGCCCGCCTAAATCTTTGTAAAGTTATCAAGAAAATATCCTTGGTGCAAAGAGTGCGACCAGGAACATAGGTACAGATTTTTTTTTTTCCTCAAGTAAGAAGGGCCGGTTTCGTGCAAAGCTCTTAGACGTGACAGAGGGTTTTAAAAATCATCCTTTTTTCCTACCACGAGCCAGTGCAAGTTGTCCAGTGAAGATGAGGCGGAAGTGAAATGTTAAAGGCCAAGAGCAAGTTTTACAGCTGCTTTTTGAATCCTTAGTAGTTTTTTTCATGAATCCTGATAAACCAGGAAAAACGAGTTCTAATAGTCCAGGTGTTCAAAAGTGTCGCCTGGATCAGCACCTGGTGGGCCAGTAGAGGAGGAATGGTGAGATCTCCCTCATTACCCTCAGCAAGAAGAAACAGAGGGAAACTAGATGATTGACTTGTTTTTCAAACAATAGCTCTGGCTCCAAATTGAAGCCTGGCTTTTTCACAGCCTGATGGATGGGTTGGTCCCAGAAGAAGGCCATAAGTCAGAGGGAAAATTCCTGATCAAATGAGAATGGTTTATCCAAAACACGTCCATTTTGTCAGATTTAAACTTCAAGATATTGAATTGTAGCCAAGACGAGACTGCTGACGTGCACTAATAGAAGGACTCAAAACAGGCTACACCCGACTGGTCCACCACAATATTTATTGGGGTATCTTCTGCATGGTTCATGCAGTTAAGGCCAAAACTAATTAAGCCGATAGACGATTTTAGATGTTAAAAAGAGTCGAGCTTAAGGCAGACCCTTGAAGCACGCTTTGGTATATTGTCCTGAAGTCCGACAAAAAAGGAAGCAGGTAGACTGCTTGGGACCTATCTTCTAAGTAAGATTTGCACTGCTGACGTGCATACCACCTGATTCTGATTTCCAACAGCCCAGACAGCAAGATGTCCCTGTGAAGAATGTCAAGAAGTAACCCTGTGTTAAAAGCAGCAAACAAGGCCCAGCAGCACAAGTGCTGTGGAGTCTCCCTTGTCTGCCAAAATTTGCAAGTCATCTAACATCGAAAGTAAACCTAGTTTCTTGCTCTGGGACGTACGGACAGACTATACTGGACCTAGGGTCTAATTGTGTTCCATAAATCCAGAAAACAGCTGGTTTGTGTGCTTTTGGAGAGCGAACAGTAAAAAATTACTTTTGAAGAGTTTTCGGCTGCAAAAATCATCTTGTTGTAGAATTCAGCTTTAGCTACAACAATTCGTTTTCTAAATATTATTCAAGGCCTTTTTATACCTCTAATCTAGCAGAGATGGGGTAATCCAAATACCATAATTTTTTCGATTGTTTGCATTTTACTTTGGCTTTTTTCAAAGTAGAGGAATGTATCGCGGAGAGAAGTGTTTCCCGCTTGACAATGAACTTCATTAGGGACACCACTCCATCGAATACTGTCTCTACTTATTGGGTATACTGCTCACATCCCATAACTGGATTATGTATCCAATTAGCTCTGCTAAAAAATATTGATGAAATCGTAAATGGATATGTGGGCAATTGGAGTTTCTTTTGGACATCGAAAGGAGTGTCCTGTTCTTTAAGAAAGTACGAGTGTTGGCATGCCTGGAGCCCAAAGGAACTTTCACTGGGTGGAGAAAAAGTTTTTTTTTTGTGTGTGAAAAAACCTCACCCACCAGGGTTACCCCTTGGTGGAATGCTTCATCATTGGTTTTCCTCCCGTTCTGCTGCAGAACAAGGCGTGCTGCGGCCGATGGAATATATGGGAGAACTGTTATAGTTTCATCAATGTGAATACTAAGAGGGATAGGAGTGTGGGATCTCAGGTGTGTTAAAAATACCTGCCTCTGGATGGTATTACTAATTTAATATGTCTTGCATATTGCGTGGTATGGTTAAAAGAGGGGAGTTGGGGGGGGGGGTATATTATGTATCTTACCTTCTAAGCGGTCTACATGTTTCGGAGTCTACCCGTAGACTTCTCTTCAGGACCAAGGTGGACTCCCTAGTGTCACTCCTCGATTAGCTACCACTAGTGAAAGCACTAACATTAAATGCTCTAAGGTATGATGTGGTCCACACACTAAAGTAAAGTAATATCCATTATTACTGATGGCCTTCTGGAAATCTTTTAGTGTATACGCTTTTGCCTCATAGATCCTCCGGGAGAGGGATGTACTTGCACACATTCATCAAAGCAACACTCCCGCTTTTTGTCTAATTCTCACCTCCCCGGGGTCCAAAAACACCCAATGATTAAATTGATCAAACAATGGTCAGTCCACTCCTGAGATAGTGTCAACACAATGTACTGTTTCTGTTGACCCAAAAATTATATCATGCATATGGCATTTTTTATGTGTTGGACTTTGCACTCGCTGATGGAGCTCCAGGGATGCCTGCCATCAACAAATCTGACAGCCAGATGATTCAGAGGGAGTTTTGCCTAGATGTTTAATATCTACCACTACTATAAAATTGGCATGAGTTAAAGCAAAGGGAGTAGATCTAGGAATGGTTCTATGAAGTATTCAGCTGGGTCTGGTGGACGATAGCAAACACCATCATTCAGTAAAACCGAGACGGGAAATCCTGTGTTTCATCCCTAAAGTGGACTAAAACACAGGCCACACCACAATGAAACCACATGCACAAACTATAGTGTGTGGAGCCATTCAGACGTGAGATATGTGATGTTCGATGGCATCTGTCGCTGTAGATACACATGGTATGCATGCATGAGCTCGCCATCTGGTGTTGGGTCGGAGTGTTACAAGTTGTTTTTCTTCGAAGAAGTGTTTTCGAGTCACGGGACCGAGTGACTCCTCCTTCTGTGCTCATTGCGCATGGGCGTCGACTCCATCTTCGATTGTTTTCTTTCCGCCATCGGGTTCGGACGTGTTCCTGTCGCTCCGAGTTTCGGAACGGAAAGATAGCTGAAAAGGGAAGATTTTCGACGGTATCGTTGCGATCCGGTTAGAGATAGACACATACGACGACGCGTTGAACATCGAAGCGCTTCGGTGCCCTTCGGGGTAGATTTCGGCACCCCGTCGGGGCCTAGTCGGCCCGACCGCGTGGAGAACAACGCCGATGGAACGGACCCCGTTTCGATTCTGCCCCGAATGCCACAACAAATATCCTTATACGGACCTACATTCGGTCTGTAACCTGTGCCTGTCACCCGAGCACAGCGAAGAATCCTGTGAGGCCTGTCGGGCGTTCCGGTCCCGAAAAACTCTGCGCGACCGTCGAGCGAGAAGACTGCAGATGGCGTCCACGCCAAAAGAGCGTCGACAGTTCGAGACAGAAGAGGAACAGGAGGAATCCTTTTCCATCCAGGATTCAGACTCCGACGAGCTAGACTCTACAAAAACTGTGAGTAAGACGTCGAGATCAGACCTTAAAAAAGGAAAGAAGGCCCAGGGGACGCCACTGCCAACCGGCCATGGCTCCACCCAAATTCTCGGTGACCAACAATCGGCACCGAAAAAGGCCCATTCAGTGTCGAGATCGTCCGACTCCGGTCGAGACACCGGCACGCAGCCTCCTCGGGACCGAGAGAGTGCTAAACAGAAGCATTGACACCGAGAGTTCGGTGTCGACACGGATCGACGCCGAGACAGTGGCGCCGAAGACCATAGAGGCCAAGAATTTTCGGCACAGAAAAAGAGGAAGGTTACCTCGGAGCCGAAAAAACAATCGACAGGGTTTTCGGAGCCGAAAAAAGCGACATCAGACCCTGTTTCTGGCTCCTATACTGAAGAGCATTCTATGTCTTCTCAAATGAAGAAACATAGATTTGAACAAGAACTGCAATCCACTGACGTGGATCACACGCAAAAGCGTATCTTTATTCAGCAGGGGACTGGGAAGATCAGTACCCTTCCACCTGTCAAACGAAAGAGAACGCTTCAGTTTACTTCTCAGCAACAAACAGCACAAAAGGTAACACCTCCTCCCTCACCTCCACCTGTAACTCCGGCTTCGCCAACTTACACCCCGTCACATTCGCCAGCTCACACCGCCATGAGCCACGATGACCAAGATCAGGATGCGTGGGACTTGTACGACGCACCAGTGTCTGATAACAGCCCAGACACATACCCAACTAGGCCATCACCACCGGAAGACAGCACAGCCTACTCACAAGTGGTGGCTAGAGCAGCACTATTCCATAATGTGGAACTCCACTCGGAACAAGTAGAGGATGATTTTTTATTTAACACCCTCTCTTCAACCCACAGCTCCTACCAAAGCCTGCCGATGCTCCCAGGCATGCTACGCCATGCAAAGGACATTTTCAAGGAGCCAGTTAAAAGTAGGGCAGTGACGCCTAGGGTGGACAAAAAGTATAAGGCGCCTCCTACGGACCCTGTATTCATCACCTCTCAGCTGCCACCAGATTCTGTGGTGGTAGGGGCTGCCAGAAAACGGGCAAATTCACACACTTCTGGGGATGCACCTCCCCCAGATAAAGAAAGTAGGAAGTTCGATGCAGCCGGGAAGAGGGTTGCTGTCCAAGCAGCAAACCAGTGGCGCATCGCAAATTCACAAGCGCTGCTAGCGCGATACGACAGAGCCCACTGGGATGAGATGCAGCATCTCATTGAACATCTCCCAAAAGATCTGCAAAAAAGAGCAAAACAGGTTGTTGAGGAGGGTCAAAACATTTCCAACAATCAAATACGCTCCTCCATGGATGCAGCAGACACGGCCGCAAGGACCATTAATACGTCGGTTACCATCCGTAGGCACGCATGGCTCAGAACGTCTGGATTCAAGCCAGAAATTCAGCAGGCAGTGCTTAACATGCCAGTAAACGAAAAACTTCTGTTCGGTCCGGAGGTCGACACAGCCATAGAAAAGCTCAAGAAGGACACTGACACTGCCAAGGCCATGGGCGCACTCTACTCCCCGCAGAGCAGAGGATCTTATAACACCTTCCGCAAAACACCTTTTAGAGGAGGGTTTCGGGGTCAGGCCACACAAGCTAGCACCTCACAGTCCGCACCGCCCACCTACCAGGGACAGTACAGGGGAGGTTTTCGGGGCCAGTATAGAGGGGGGCAATTCCCTAGGAATAGGGGAAGATTTCAAAGCCCCAAAACCACTACCAACAAGCAGTGACTCACATGTCACACACCCCTCCCACACAACACCAGTGGGGGGGAGGATACGTCAATATTACGAAGCATGGGACAAAATAACTACAGACACATGGGTCCTAGCAATTATCCAGCATGGTTATTGCATAGAATTCCTGCAATTCCCTCCAGACATACCACCAAAATCACAAAATTTATCAAAATACCATTCACAGCTTCTAGAGATAGAAGTTCAAGCACTACTGCAAAAAAATGCAATAGAATTAGTACCAAGCACACAAATAAACACAGGAGTTTATTCACTGTACTTCTTGATACCAAAAAAGGACGAAACACTGAGACCAATTCTAGACCTCAGAGTAGTAAACACATTCATCAAATCAGACCACTTTCACATGGTCACACTACAAGAAGTGTTACCATTGCTCAAAAAACACAACTACATGACAACCCTAGACCTCAAGGACGCATATTTCCATATACCAATACATCAATCACACAGGAAATATCTAAGGTTTGTATTCAAAGGAATACATTACCAATTCAAAGTATTGCCTTTTGGTTTAACAACCGCTCCAAGAGTATTCACAAAATGCCTAGCAGTAGTCGCTGCACACATCAGAAGGCAGCAAATACATGTGTTCCCGTATCTAGACGACTGGCTAATCAAAACCAGTTCGCTCACACAATGCTCAAACCACACAAATCAAGTCATACAAACCCTCTACAAACTAGGGTTCACCGTCAACTTTGCAAAATCAAACATTCTGCCAAGCAAAGTACAGCAATATCTAGGAGCCATAATAGACACGACAAAAGGAGTAGCAACGCCAACTCCACAAAGGATCCACAATTTCAACAGGGTCATTCAACACATGTCTCCAAACCAAACAATACAAGCAAGAACAATACTACAGCTCCTAGGCATGATGTCCTCATGCATAGCCATTGTCCCAAACGCAAGACTGCACATGAGGCCCTTACAACAGTGCCTAGCCTCACAGTGGTCTCAAGCACAGGGTCACCTTCTAGATCTGGTGTTGCTAGACCGCCAAACTTACCTCTCGCTTCTATGGTGGAACAGTATAAATTTAAACATAGGGCGGCCTTTCCAAGACCCAGTGCCAGAGTACGTAATAACAACAGATGCTTCCATGACAGGGTGGGGAGCACATCTCAATCAACACAACATAAGAGGACAATGGAACATACATCAAACAAAACTGCATATAAATCATCTAGAATTATTAGCAGTTTTTCAAGCACTAAAAGCTTTCCAACCAATCATAACCCACAAATACATCCTTGTCAAAACAGACAACATGACAACGATGTATTATCTAAACAAACAAGGAGGAACACATTCAACGCAGTTAAGCTTGTTAGCTCAAAAAATATGGAAGTGGGCAATCCACCATCAGATTGGTCTAATAGCACAGTTTATTCCGGGGATCCAGAATCAGCTGGCAGACAATCTCTCTCGAGATCACCAGCAAGTCCACGAATGGGAAATCCACCCACAGATTCTGAACACCTACTTCACACTCTGGGGAACACCACAAATAGACTTATTTGCAACAAAAGAGAACGCAAAATGCCAAAACTTCGCGTCCAGATACCCACACAAGCAATCCCAAGGCAATGCCCTATGGATGAACTGGTCAGGAATATTTGCTTACGCTTTTCCTCCTCTCCCTCTCCTTCCTTACCTAGTAAACAAATTGAGTCAAAACAAACTCAAACTCATTTTAATAGCACCAACTTGGGCAAGACAACCCTGGTACACAACACTGCTAGATCTGTCTGTAGTACCACACATCAAACTGCCCAACAAACCAGATCTGTTAACGCAACACAACCAACAGATCAGACACCCGGACCCAGCATCGCTGAATCTAGCAATCTGGCTCCTGAAATCCTAGAATTCGGACACTTATAACTTAGCCAAGAGTGTATGGAAGTCATAAAGCAGGCCAGAAGGCCATCCACTAGACACTGCTACGCAAGTAAGTGGAAAAGATTTGTTTGGTACTGCCATCATAATCAGATACAACCGCTAGATGCAACTCCAAAACATATAGTAAATTACTTGCTCCATTTACAAAAAGCAAAGCTAGCCTTCTCTTCTATTAAAATACACCTTGCAGCAATATCTGCATACCTGCAAACTACCTATTCAACTTCCTTGTATAGGATACCAGTTATCAAAGCATTTATAGAAGGGCTTAAAAGAATTATACCACCAAGAACACCACCTGTTCCTTCATGGAACCTAAACGTGGTTCTAACAAGACTCATGGGCCCACCTTTCGAACCCATGCACTCTTGCGGAATACAATTCCTAACCTGGAAAGTTGCCTTTCTCATCGCCATTACATCTCTAAGAAGAGTAAGTGAAATTCAAGCGTTCACAACACAAGAGCCTTTTATACAAATACATAAAAATAAGGTCGTCCTACGACCTAATCCAAAATTTTTACCAAAAGTTATTTCACCATTCCATCTAAATCAAACGGTAGAACTACCAGTATTTTTCCCACAGCCAGATTCTGTGGCTGAAAGAGCACTACATACATTAGATGTCAAAAGAGCATTAATGTACTACATTGACAGAACAAAGAACATCAGAAAAACTAAACAGCTATTTATTGCATTCCAAAAACCTCATGCAGGTAACCCAATATCAAAACAAGGTATAGCCAGATGGATAGTTAAATGCATCCAAATCTGCTACCTTAAAGCAAAAAGACAACTGCCCATTACTCCCAGGGCACATTCAACAAGGAAAAAAGGTGCTTCAATGGCCTTTTTAGGAAACATCCCAATGCAGGAAATATGTAAGGCAGCCACTTGGTCTACGCCTCACACATTCACCAAACACTACTGTATAGATGTGCTATCCGCACAACAAGCTACAGTAGGTCAAGCTGTATTAAGAACTCTATTTCAGACAACTTCTACTCCTACAGGCTAAACCACCGCTTATGGGGAACTAACTGCTTACTAGTCTATGCATACCATGTGTATCTACAGCGACAGATGCCATCGAACTGAAAATGTCACTTACCCAGTGTACATCTGTTCGTGGCATCAGTCGCTGAGATTCACATGGACCCACCCACCTCCCCGGAAGCCTGTAGCAGTTCAGAAGTTACCTTCAATTTTGTACATTTGTATATATATTATTTAATCCTTTAATAGGTACATACTTACATTTTTCATTGCGCGGGCACTATTACTATAGTACAACTCCTACCTCACCCTCTGCGGGGAAAACAATCGAAGATGGAGTCGACGCCCATGCGCAATGAGCACAGAAGGAGGAGTCACTCGGTCCCGTGACTCGAAAACACTTCTTCGAAGAAAAACAACTTGTAACACTCCGACCCAACACCAGATGGCGAGCTCATGCATGCATACCATGTGAATCTCAGCGACTGATGCCACGAACAGATGTACACTGGGTAAGTGACATTTTCATTCCTTCCTTTTCAAGGATGCTGACAGGGGCAAAAATATTTCACTAATTTGTAACACAAGGTATTCTCTTGTTCAGTGTAAAATCTCTGAATAGTTTCACTTGCCTTTGCATGTCCCGATAAGTGAATGAATAACGTAGCATCCTTTATTCTGATCTGCTTGTTGTTTTTCAGATATTGGTTCTTTGGGAAAAGCGAAAGAAACTATGAACGACAATGCTAAAATCAGATCACAAGGAAAGGTAGCAGGAGGTCATCCTGTCCCAGAAACAGGTAAGCAGCAAACATTGAGAAATGTTACATTTCACATGCATCAGTTTGTAAAACACGAACCATGCCCCATTGGCATCAGAGTGATGTACTAGGGTATATTTTATACATTAGGGCAGTAATTTTCTTGGTACCCTGACTAGCAAGATTGTGTTATAAAATAACACAAATGTAGCATCCTGTGCATGGAAAAGGCCACAATAGGGAGACACACTTTACACGGAGGGTGGGGGGGGGGTCACTTCAAAGTTGCACATTAGGCATCTTTAAAACAAGCAAATTATAATGTGTGCAAATCAAACACTAGAGTTTGGTTTACTAGGCAGGCAGGAAGTAAAAGGTAAGCATTTTCTAGGTGGAATAATCACAGAGGTCAATTATGGCATTTAAGAAGGCCTAGGAAACATAACATTGTCACATGTGAAATTAATTGAACAGATAAAAGGAATATTTAGCAAGGCTGGTAAAAACAGATGCAGTGAGGTGGAATCTTCCAGAGAGAACTGTTTGAGAGTTGTTATGGCGGGTAATCTTTCTTTTGTGAGATATTCTTCAGTGAGAAGGATTTGAGTTCAACCTGAAGATACTGGGGAGGGGCAAGGAGTTCCAGAGTTTTGGGGGCATTCTTATGAAAGTCTGCTTTATTGTCCTGTGCTTTATTAACCTTGGAGAGAGGAGTGTTCTTTTTTTTTTTTTTTTTTCTTTACTTCTGGACACGGATGCTCCTCTGCAGAGCTTTTGTTGATAAT